>NW_015150817.1:744565-746455 GCF_000732505.1 Cyprinodon variegatus
TATGTTCGCTTTAATTATCCTGGTGCCTGCAGTTTAGATTATTTAGATGAAAAACACCTTCCAGCATTTTGTCCTATGACCTGATCAATTGCCTTGTCAGAAGAACACTATTCTGTAACCCACCCCATGTGTTATGATCTGCTAATAAAAAGACTTCCAGGCAACAGGTTGATCAGAGCATCGCTTTGGACAGAAACGCTGCGCAGGTTTCACCAGCAACCTCCTGCTCCTCACACCACGATCTCTCTTGTTATCTGAGCAATCGCAGTAGTTCTAATCAGCACATGATGCATGAAATAAACTCCACCTCCCATAGTCTAAAATCCGGGATAATTTATGAGACTCGCAGGCATCCGTGAACAACTATCTATATCAGGGAGTCTCCACTTGGGATGTCTGCATTACATAGTTTGGGGCTCTGAAAACTGTCCGGATTACCGCAGGTTCTACTACTGCAGCAGCCGTACTGACATGTTCACTGCTCGGTTCGCCGTCGCCTCCACTACAACCCCCACCACCATAATATTTTACATCAGACACCGGAGTAGATGAAGGGCCTGCTGTTGGGAACATGTCAGTAAGTTTGACACATTTCGCAGCGTCCGTTTGAAGAACTCGTTTCTTTTTTTCGCGCAGACTCTCTGCGCTCCCTTGCGTTGATCCATTACTACTGTGAACACCGCTGCACAAAGTTCCAATGGAGAGTGAAGGTGTTTTTCTACTTTCTGATTGGCCTAACCCTTTAGACTGTCAGGGATTATTGTATAACCAATGGGCTGCAGCTTGTGTTAAGTGCGCGATGATCGGAACAGACTCTTGCACTGCTGATTTTATTTTTCTTCATGCATTATGGAAATATAACGAGGCCTATATATTATAATAATAATAATAATAATAATAATAATAATAATAATAATAATAATAATAATAATAATAATAATGCATATTAATAATAATAATAATAATACATATTATTAATATACATGTCGGGTCTGCCGGCCCAAACACCACGTCGGCCCACCAGGCAACTGCCCGGTACGCCCGATTACCAGTCCATGCCTGATCATTGATGGGGCCCACCACTGTGATGTCGTCTGCAAACTTCACAATGTAATTGGTGGTGAACCTGAGGACGCAGTCATGTGTCATCAGCACTCAAAGAAATAATACTGCACAGTACTTAATTAAATCAGTGCAGCATTTTTACACTTAAAAAACATTGAGTAAATTTAAAAGCTGTAAAATCAAGTAGATATTACTTATGAATTTAGTAAATGTAAGTTACAAAAAATAAGTACATCTGAATAACTAAATGTAGTATCCTGACAGATAAAATTGAGTAGGTCTAATTAAAATCTTAAGTCAATATAACAGTAACCCTTGGTAAAAACCAATAATAAAATTGTGTCGATATGACCAAAAGAAAGGTGTTACATTTACTTAATGTTTTACCTGAATTTAATTCATATTTAACTATCAATTATCAAAATAAATATGTTACATGTACTTAATATTTTAACTATATTTATCCTTTATGTTCAAGACTACAATACACTTCACATCAATACCTTAAATGAAGCAACTGCACAAATATGACATTTTAATTAGACTTAATTTGTCAAATGTTTAAATGTGTAAAGATATCCACAACTCTTACACAACAGAAGCAGTCACAATTGCAATACTCAAGTAAACAATAAGACAATACATCAGCTGATTTGTGTGTGTAAACAGTAAAACACATAAGCACATTTTACAACACATTTACCACTGTGTTAAATGTAGGCGATATAGAAAGACTACAAATGTCCAACAGATGGCAGAGTTACCAGAAGTAAGAACAAGAACGGCACCTCCTTTTACATATTGCGGTGTTGACTGTTTTGGTCC
>NW_015150817.1:749109-750453 GCF_000732505.1 Cyprinodon variegatus
ATACATAAACAACTATATTGTGAAATATATTGTTACCATGATGTGTCAAATTGTGAAACAGAATTTTGGTCTTACCACCCACCCCTACAACTCAGTCTTCTTATTTACTGTCTTTCTAAACTCGTGTAAACCAGATGAATATGTTGGGATCCTCGATCCTAAGGCTACACATTTAATTCTCCTGGAACTTTGTAATAAATAGATTAAATGTACTTGCCCTTCTGTGATCTTTGTTCAGCTTCTTATCCTCAGTTGTGTTGGTGATGTGAAATAAATGAAATATGATCAATAAAATTCACCTTCTCTTGCTCTAGTTATCATTATCTGTTCCCCATGGATGGACGTTAGTATCGTCTATCGGCCCAACCCTAATTTTGATAATCACTTAAAATGAAATTACTCAAGACAAACAGGAGAAAAATTAACATACATTAGCCTAGTTGCAGGTGTTGAGCAAAATGTTTAACATGCATGCACAATTTAATATTATTTAATTAAATCTGCCCGGGTCATTAGCAATATCAGTCCAGTACAGATAATTATAAATCTAGAGGTAAATAAAGTTTTAGTTTTCAGTTTTAGAATTGATTAACATTTGAAGTATGAGTAAATGTTGCATCTAGAGCAGCAACAGTAAAGTGTATAACAGGAAAATTACTATACACTTAACAATATCCCACTTTAAACAAAATAAAATATCAATAAAATAAATAATATTCAAGACATCAAAATACTGAGTGAAGTTTAGAAATAATGCCCTGGCATCATCCGTCCTGTCCCCCTCCATCATTTGCTGCTCAGGTGATTTACTGGTTTGTCTCAGCCTGACACGGTTTAATTTCACGCAGACAGTGTTCCCTTCACCTCGTTCTCAGCTAAATGCTGTTCATAACCAATCATGCTGCTGTTCTAACTACTGTGGATAACGCAAATGGAAATACGCTTCCAACTGGAGTATTTCCATTTGCTCGCACATTCTGTCCGCCCGATGTGAGCGCGCACGGAGGAGCTGACGCTACGCCCATGTTTAGTGCCTCCTCCCCCTGGTGTGGAACAGCTTTCACTACTGGAGTGCTGTTTAGTGCCTTAAACCTTCCAAAGAAGTTGTTCGCTTCATTTAGGAAGTCAGTGTTTGCTGCATCTACCAGGGGGAGTGTGTTGTAGTCTGTGATCATCCGAATGCCTTTCCACATCCTCCTGGTGTTGCTGTCGTCGTAGAAAAGATCCTGGATCTTCTGGCTGTGGTTCTGCTTCGCTGATCTGACGGGACGGTTTAAGTTGGCACACATGTTCTCAGTGCCTCTTTATCACCAGACTTGAAAGCTGTTCTCCGTGCTTTTAGTG
>NW_015150817.1:752782-755633 GCF_000732505.1 Cyprinodon variegatus
TTTGAGGGGAAAAAAAGACGTTTAAGTGCGCCTTATAGTCGTGAAAATACGGTAACTTCTCTTGCATTGAAGTTTTGTAGTATCCCTATTTGTTGAATGTAAAGTGCAGCTTTTGAACTCTGAAATGCAAGATAACTTAGACATTTCTTTCTTATACATGGATATACCTGGATTCCAAGTTATCATTTTATCCCATCATCCATCTTAATATTTTGGATTAGATTTACAAAAGTACGACTAATTTAGTATTTCTGTTCAATTTAGTTAAGAGGAAAAAAATTAATATATAAGTCTTTTTTTGTTGTTTATCACTATTTTGCATACATACCAGAAAAGCGGGAAATTTTGATTTAAATAAAACATTTTTTTTTTTTTTAGGTGGGAAGGAAACTGGAGTACCCAGGGAAAACCCACACATGTACAGGGATATGGCTAGGGGGAAGGGGATAAAGGGAGGAAGAGATGAGGGAGGAAGGAATTAGGGGATGAAGGGAGGAAGAGAAGAGGGGATAAAGGAAGGGAGTTTGGATTTATATAATAATAAAATATAATAATAATAATATTTTAAATAAATAATAATAATAAAAAATTAATTAAAAAAATAAATAAATAAAAAAAATATGTAAAAATTAACGCTATTCAATTTCCAGTATGGCTGCTTTTTGGCGGACGAAGGCAACAGCAGTTTAAGTTGGAGAAAAATGTCCTTATTCTCTTCCAAAAATTCTTTTTGGTTTTAACCTTAACTACCTGTGAGGGATCATCGAATCTTGTTAAGGTTTTGAAATCTTGAAGTGATGATTTGGTGTTTTCAGATCCTTTTAAGTGTGGTTCCTCAGAATTGCATTGTTTGTTTACCATACATCTGGAACTGGGTGTCGATGCTTGTTTCTGGTCAGAGACACTAACTGATGACACTGGCAAGCTTTCTGGGATTTTTCTAGTCTTAGCATGAAAGACATTATCTATGGGTGGGTCATAGTTGCCAGAAGTGACACTGTTAATGTTGTCAGAAGAGGAGCTTTGAGCTTCACAGTTGTTGGTTGAAAATTCATCAAAATTGGATATAATTCCTTTGTGATGTAATGATGTGAGTCCCATCAGTTCTGCCGTCAAAAATGTGTGATTTCGCATCGCCTCATAGGCCTCAAGAACATAAGAACTGTTGCTGTTAAAGTCAGAAAAGTGGTCCATTGTAATAAAGCTGTGTTTAAGTGCGGCTGCTGATGTAATACGCTCCTGTGGTGTCGAAACTAGCATTTGTTTTAAAAGATCGATGAAACTTAGTAAATCCTCTCTTTCAATGGGGTCTTTTGTTGGTGGTCGGATTGTCATCAGGTCATCCAAAGACTTCAGCTTCAACACTGGATCATAATCCCTGAAATCATTTCCATAAGAAGAGGAACATTTATAACTACAATGTGGTTCACCCAACATTTTAACAATTGCTGCCATTGTTTCCTCCATACTGTCATAATCGAACAGGTGTTCTCCAATGTAAAGAAAGATCAAAGTGAGGGCTAAACACCACATATCCACACTTGAATCTGGCTTTATGAGCATAATTTCCTCTGGAGGCATGTAAAGCAGAGGATTACACCTAATATTTTCCATTCTTTCTATCTCCTCAGTGAAACCCATATCGATTAATTTTACTTTTAGTGACGAGCGGTCTACCAGCATTATGTTGTTAGGCTTGAGATCTCTATGCGCCATTCCATTTCTATGTAGAAAATTTAAAGCCACCAGAACCTGTTGAGCAATAACTCGAATATCAGACAAAAGCAGTCCACCACCTACAATGTCTTCTGTAAAACTGATCAAATCGATATCCAGCTTTTCAAACACAAGGTATTGTTTTGTTTTGTAGTAAAAATCTTCATAAAACTTGACTATATTGTAGTTGTCCGATCCAAGCGCTTTAATTTTCCGTAATACCTTTTTTTCCTCATTTGTATTGATTTCCCAGTCTTCTGTTGCTGTTTTTATTGCAACAATCTCTCCAGTTTCTTGGTTTACTCCTTCAAAAATGTCTGCTGTTCCTCCTTCACCCAAATTTGCTATAAGGCAGTATTTGTTTGTTTCGGATTCCAGAACTAAATCATTCTCAAAGAATAATTGTTCGCACAATCTCCCACAATCAGTTGGCTGTTGACCACCAGGAGTCAAGAAGGTCATTGAATAATCTTCTAGATCAGAGGTTTTAGAGTAGAGTTGGGGTGTCACAGTAGGGGCTTCTTGGCATAAGTTGTAACAAAGGTCTGGGTATCTTTGAGGAGAGGGGTTCCTGCTGGACAGACTTGATGAGTTCCTGTCATATAAGTGCACTGGCAAGCTTTTTGGAATTTTTCCGGTCTTAGCATGAAAGAAATTACCATTGGATGGATCATAGTTGCCTGAAGTGACACTGTAAATGTTGTCAGAAGAGGATTTTTGAGCTTCAGGGTTGGTTGAAAATTCATCAAAATTGGATATAATTCCTTGGGGATATAATGATGCGAGTCCCAACGTGTCTTCCGTCAAAAACTTGTGATTTCTCAACACCTCAAGAACATAAGAACTGTTGCTGTTACAGTCAGACTCCAAAAATAAATTACTCTTCAAGTCCATATCTTCTTCAAAAAAAACTACGAAGCATTTTGAATACTTAAAATTAATCTCTAAAATGTTTTTTCCAATGAGGTTTTCCTGCGTCGAGCACTAGCTCCTGTTCAGACTGCTGTGAAACCACAAATGGGCTTATGACTATGACTGATTAAAAGAAATTTTGAAGATTTTCAGATTTATAATGGAAGTCTATGGACGGAATTCTTCAACAGCTAGAGTGCGTGCTCTAGCTTTTGAGCTGTTC
>NW_015150817.1:757718-759474 GCF_000732505.1 Cyprinodon variegatus
GCCACCGGGCCCTCTGACCACCATCAGTAGACAATGCAGGTGAAGTGTCTTGCCCAAGGACACTGAAAGTCGGAGTCAGGGCTTGAACCGTCAATCCTTCGATTTCAGGGCAAACTCCCACATCCAACGCCACTGTCGCCCTAAGTAAGACAGTTATGTTTGTATAACCAAGGTAACAGCAGATGTGTGTCTTGATTTCCCTTCTCCTCCTCTTCTCCTCATGTAAGCCTTCTTTGGCATGTTTGCCCCAATAAACATCTACATATTCTGAACAGACTTTGGCAATAAAGGTAAAGTTTGGACAACATATCTGTACATAGTTTGATTCAATTTAAAGTTTGATTTAAAACTTTATGGATGTCGATCAATAAATTGTTTAAAGTAAGATATTTTGTCATATTTTGTTTTTCATTGGAGGTATTATTTATTGTTATTGAAAAATGTATACTAAGTTATACTACCGTATACTACAGTTATACAGTTATACTAAAGTTATACTACAGTTACTATAGTATATTCACATGAATGCCAATAATAAAAAAAACCTTATAAAAACCATTTATAAAAACAAAACATAATTTCATGTTCAGTGTTTATTTAAGAACAATAATAGGTCACCAATCCGACAAAAAATTAAATGACGCTTTACTTTCATTTAAGAATAAATATTTATCTTGCACATCTAAAAATGAATATCGATATATTTCGAAATATTTTCAATTTAAATTAAAAACAAATTTTTCTTAAATGTCTCAATCAGGGTCATTAGGTTGGTGGGGCGGTATCCTAGCACTCTCTATTAACCAGCCGCCACTGTTTCAACGTCTTTCAATGTCTGTTATTGGACTAAAGTGGGACAAAATCAGACTGACCCAACACAGCCCACAACAATTTCTAGACCAAATGAAGACCATGTCGTACTGCCATGATTTAGCCTAAAAACTAGTGTTGGAGGCGATGCCATTTTTTGGCCCTGATACCGATACATGGCTGTGCAGTACTGGCCCATACCGATACCATAACATTACCATCTTTTTTAAATTGATGTGTCTGTGTATATGAAGAACTACACACTACTTGGATGTAAAACAAATGCCATAATGGCTTTTTCAAGCTGCTGCCTACCAAAGTGAAGCAGTAGAACAGGAGAACTTTTTATTGCCTGCCTGGAATTGGTGACAATAGTTGAATAAACTTTTTGCTCTCCAAATGGTATCGGTGCCCTATTTGTTGGTACCGTATTTTCACGACCATAAGGCGCACCATACTAAAAGGCGCAGTCTCAGTTATGTGTGCGATTATTGTATTTAACACACACATAAGGCGCACCGGACTATAGGGCGCAGGTTTTATATACAGGTACATGTCCTCTGCTACGTTTAAATACCTCTACTGCATATATAAAAATAGAGCGGGAGCAAAACTGAGTATGTTTGTGCTTGATTCATGTATTTATTACAAAGTATTAATCAAACCTGGGAGCTGGCTGTGAGACAGACACATCGCTGATGACACAGAGCACTGTGATCACTGCTCTGAAACAACTTATTGACGCATAAATTAACTTAAAATGCAGAAATCTGCCGGCAGAATGTGTTCGCTTTTATTATCCTGGTGCCTGCAGTTTAGATTATTTAGATGAAAAACACCTACCAGCCACCGTGGTGAACCGCAAGGAGGCGACCCGGCCAGTGCTGTATGTGGGGGTCTGAGCGGCTCCCACAGAAATAACATTGGAAGGCAGGATAGTAATCCG
>NW_015150817.1:761187-763164 GCF_000732505.1 Cyprinodon variegatus
GTCTCTAGAGAGAGATCTGATTCTAACTCTCTTCTGTTTTTGCCTCACAGGAAACCTGTCTCTAGCCTGAAGCTCTGGATGAGCTTAACCTGCCAATCTGCCCTGGTGAGCCTAACCTGAAGATTCCTATGTGGATTCTCCTGCTGCTCTTAATGAAGAGCTGGAAACTCTGATCAAGGTCTGCCATTCAAAGTCAGAAGCTAGACGCTGCAGCTGCTCGTGTACTCTGCTGAACAAACAGTCTCTGGACCCAACGGCTCCCTCTGTCTCAAAGAGAAGCCCAGATTCAGTCAAGGTAGAATTCTGAATTATCAAGGACTCATAACTCATCAGCCTGCCTTACTAATCAAACTATCATCTCTGCAGACTTCAGTGAACCAGCCCGGACCAGTTCAAGATCCTGTACATTATCTTGTGTTGTTGCAACATTCAATAAACTCTGTTAAACTTTTTACCCAGCCTCCGTTGTGTTCTGCATGTGGGCTAAGAACCTTAAACCCATCATGACAATTAGACTGTGTTTGTTCACAGAAAGATATTGAATAAATTTAACTTTTTCAGAGCAAGAGCAGAATTCATTTCCAACAATGCATTGCTTTCACTGCAACTGCTACCTAAAGAAAGGAACCTGGATCCAGAGAAGGGGAACTCTGTGAGGTATGGTGTCCTGCAACTTTGACATTTCTGAATGATGCAAGAAAAAAGAGCACTATTAATGATCACATTCTTTGATTGGTGTTTGTTGAAATAGAAAGATAAAAGTTACAGGACACTGGACCCCATTGAAAGTTTGACAGCCTTTACAAAGCTGTCTTTACTGTGTTGTTAAAGTAAACTGGAGTTAAAAATGACAGTTGAAAGCGAGTTTGATGTTGTGCAATGTGCTACTGTACCTTCAGATTAAATAAAAGATGGCGTATGTTTTGTTAATACAAAGGCGTAATCAGTCATCTTAGTTTCTCTTAATATTTCACTTAGCAGATCATCCCTGAAATTCCAAAATTACAAGTTCCCAATTCCCAATTCCCAATTGTGAATTTCGACAGGAGGTAAAAACAAAACATGCATTATCCACAGCATTGTTCATAACAACAACACTATTGATGTAGATACACTTAATAATTGCTGTGAAACATAACTGCAGTTCATTCAGAAAGAACTTTCAATCCTTTAAGATATTTAAAAGCAAGTACTTTGTTACTTTTACTTAGGAACAAATGTCAGTGTGGTACTTTTACTAGGGTGTTTATTTGTTTATTTTTGCCTAAGTAGCAACCGTTCCTCAGTACATTTTCCACCACTGCCCTAAATGACTTTTAAAGGTAGAGTACTTGATATGGACAACAGAGAAAAAAATAAAACCCTTCAGGCCATGCAGAATTGGTAGGGAGATTAGTTTGACTGCTCTCGAGCCGAAACTGTAACTTTTATTTTTGAGAATGACAATGACAAGTTTTTCTCTGTCATTATTGATGTGCAAAATCTCACAATCAATGTCATGAAATGGCACTGATGGACTCAGTATTAAAGGTGAGACAGTCAGTAGAAAAGTTCAAAACGTTTATGTAAACAAACACATTGACAGAACTAAAGCAGATTTATGTACAAAAAGTAAACCTGTACGTGAAGTTGTGTTTTGTTTTCATAAAATGTTTTTATAATGTTTTCTGTTGTTGGAATTCATATAAATATACTAGTGTGATAACTTAGTATATGTAATTGGCTTTTAGTATGCATCTATTTTGAATTTATTTAAATTCTATCCAGGATTTAACGGAAAGCTGAGATAGGAAATACAATCACTCTGGGAGCCATATTCTGAACTGTGGCTTGCTTTTTCATTTTGTTCAACAAAGCTATAAATGCCAGAAGTACCGGTACATCAGAAGTGAAATTTTAAAAAGCACACCTCTACCAAAGATCCTAGTATTAATTTCATTAAGGTTTGAGTTAAGGTTAGCTGCAAAAAAAAAAAAA
>NW_015150817.1:763431-778808 GCF_000732505.1 Cyprinodon variegatus
AACCATCAAGTCAAATATATATATATATATATATATATATAATAAATAAATCTTTATTAAACCATCAAGTCAAATATATATATATATATATATATATATAATAAATAAATCTTTATTAAACCATCAAGTCAAATTAAACTTGGAGATACCAGAAATTTTGGAAAGAAGGTTAGAAAAGATTCTGATATAAGCCTAATATAATAATAATTGAATTTTTGGAAAAGCCCACTGGCCCTTTCCAAATCAGAAGCTATAACTGAAGGCCAGCTTCAGCTTTGTGCTGTGCTTGTGAAGTGTTCTTTATCACTGGTGTAATAACTTCATGCTCTGTACATGGGTTTAAAAGAGGGATGCTTATTACAATTTAAATCATTAGTACAATTCAAGTATCTTAACCTTCAATTGGGACTCTGAATACTATAAATTAGTTGTCATTTTTTTTCCTCTTGGTGAATATATAAAATAGTCCTGTGTTGTAGGTTCGTGAGAAGGGATTGCTTTACTTTTACAGCACTGCCATCTAGTGGTCATAGTGTACCTAACTTTTTTTATTTTTAATGAACAAAATATTGTGTTCTTGCTTGGTAAAATGTGTAAAGGAGATTGATTTCTCGTAAACGTACGTTTATTACAGTACTTATAAGCCAACAGTGTTTGCATAAATTCAAATGTCATCACTGTGTTTCTAGTTTCCATAAGCAGATCTCAAAAGCTTATTGTAAAATAAAATGATTTTAAATTATTTAAATCCAGATAGGCTTCTACTTACTTACATGGATACTTCTTCTATATCTCTTGCTGCTTTTTGAATGCCCACTCTAAACAGGATTTTTGTTGTTGTTTTTTCCAAAATATACAAAAAGACATTTTTGGTTAGTCAGGATTAATGAAATGTTTTATGTTTTGCAAATGCCAGAATGAACATAAAGAAACATTTTGGACACCTTTTTTTTAATGCAAATCCCTCTTGAATGAATCTTGCATAAATGGATGGGTAGATGAGGTGTTATGAGGGTTAAAGGCCTTGCAGAGTTGAAGTCTCTGAATGTGCAAAAGAAGTACGCCCCTCTGAACCTAAAACAGACTGTCGCTTCTAAACATCTGTGTACCTGTTAACTTTAGCAGTTTTGTGCAGAAACATTCTTAGACAGAAATATCTGTGGCCAATTGTTGGCTTTACACTGTCACTGCCTGAATACGAAAGTCATCATTCATCTGCAGCAAAAGCATCGACTTGCAGACATTCTAGGAGTCCTTCCCCTATCTACTCTAATATTGTTTTGTTTGAAATTTTGAAATGTTCTGTGTTTTGCAAATGCCCAAAATGGACATTAAGAAAATTTTTGGAGACTTTCTTGAAATTCTGAAATTTACACAAAATTTTGTAGAACTACTTTCTACAAAAATGAAAGATACTTTTTCCTCAGTGTGTTAGTAAAGTTTGATTTAGTTTAACCTTTTCCATTATGCATTTGAAAAATTACTTCTTCTCTTCATGTCCTTTTACCCTGTCGTTTGTTTGTTTGTCTCTTGGGTTCACACACGTTATGCACAGTAGAAGTACATTTTTGGAGACATGGGAAAATTTGAAATCCTCATCTTCAAGGAAAGTATCAGAATCATAGGGAAATTATTTTTGTTACATGCTCCAGGTATACAAACATTTATATATAACTCTGTATATATATATGTATATGCATATGTATAACTATAACTATAAATCCAAATAAAGTGATAATGCTATAGAAATTAAATATCCTACTTTATTAGGAGGAAACCTAAATTCAGGTTTATAAACTATAATGGTAAACCACCTTTGTTATGATTTTTTTACCATTTTACTGCTCATTAATATACTCCTCAGGTAAATAACCTGTAGAATAGGAAATTTAAGAAAAAAAAGCTTGGTCTATCTTTTCCTTTCTTTTTTTTCTGAGCTGGTTTTCATACATTGAAAATGAAAAGAAAAAGACTGGAAAAGGTGAAAATGTCTGTGATTGGAAAAAAAGATAAGTAACTTGCATTTCAAAATTACCTGTTCTTGCGGATTTTGTTTTTTATTTTGATAGTTAGCTTGTGATAAGTGAGTCTAAATACCACAACATGCATGGACCATCAGGTTCCCCCGTCATATAGGTTCATCATTACTATAGGAAATTCTAAATTATTACCGGTACTATATTGCTTTGTGTCCTTATTTTTCCTTTAAGGAGAAAATTGAAAACAACTTCTCATGTCCTTGGTTGACTTTTTATTGTATTTATTCACATTTCAAAATGATCTATAAGCAGAGAAGACTACAAGTTAGTAAAAAGGATTTGTTTTTTCTTCTGTTTTGTTTTTTCCCAAATATTAATCATTGTGTCTTCATGCAAACATACAGGTAATTCTACAGTTTCAAAGTACAAAAAAAATTCATACATTACCAGCCATTTAATGTAAAAAAAGACCCAGTGTTATCTTTGGAGCATGACATCATTGTGCACTTTTAACTTGTTTTGGCATTGGATCATGAAGGTGTGCAGATATGAGGGGATGTAGAGGGGGTCACAAAGGGGATATATATATGCCTCCGCTAAGGGAGAAGTACTTGTCCAATTATAATCTTGACAAAAAACACTTTGAATGCTACATAAATGGCACAAATTTATGCAGCATGAAGACTGGGAATTGATGCTCAAATCACTACAACTGCTTTACAGGCACATTATTTTATGAGTATGTGGAGTTTGTGGATATGGAACATGAAACACACAGAACATAACATATTAATGTCTTGAAAAAAAGAAAAGAGAAATGTGATGTTTACAGATGTCTCAGAAAAATACATCCACTTTCTACAATCAAGAATGCACATTTACAGATAAAGCAAACAGTTGTACAGCATGGAGAAAAAAAACCCATATGAATTAAACAATTTTGCTAGATTGAGGGTGAACATTTGTTTTCACTTTAAATTAAAACCCTTGTTATTGATAAAGGTAAATGTACCACTTAACTCAAAAAGATTTACTTGCAAGGATTGTATTAGATTTAATAGTTTTGTTAGAATCTTTCTTAACCCTATAAATCATATTTCTTCCAACAATTCTAATATCTGAAATCAGTTGCTTTAATGGTGATGTATTTAATCAAAATTGTTTTTGGCATGTTGAAGAGATGCTCTGAAACCTATGCATTTTATAGTGTGTCTTTTTTACTGTCCTGATAAATAACAATGTGTATGTGAGGTTAAGATAAAATGTGATTTCCCAGGTCAAGGATGCCTGTTTTCATTGATGAGCACGGTTTCTTTTATTGTCTCATCCACAACAATAGTTTGTGCTGATGCTGCATGATCTTTATCGCCTGTACGCCTATTTGTACAGCACGCAAAAAGAGGAGTTAGCCTGAGGTCACTACGGCAGTCCCCTCTCTGATTGGTTCAAATGAGCCCTGCTCTCTCTTCCACGGAGGGCTGATTACACAGTACACTGTTTCATTAAAAGCTACATATCTAAAATAAAAATATGCAAATCACAATGAAAAAAACATTCAACATCTGTTCTTATTTTTTTTTTTTAATAATTTTTATTCTTAAAGACTATGCTCCGGCTTTACCGTCTAGCACATAAACACAAAAAGGAGAGAAATGCTCTGTAACTGATGCAAATCCCTCTTCTCTTGAAAGAATCTTGCATAAATGGATGAGTAGATGAGGTGTTATGAGGGTTAAAGGCCTTGCAGAGTTGAAGTCTCTGAATGTGCAAAAGAAGTACGCCCCTCTGAACCTAAAACAGACTGTTGCTTCTAAACATCTGTGTACCTGTTAACTTTGCCAGCAGTTGTGTTCTGTGCAGAAACATTCTTAGACAGAAATGTCTGTGGCCACTAGTTAGCTTTTCACTGTCACTGCCTGAATACGAAAGTCATCGTCCATCTGCAGCAAAAGCATCGACTTGCAGACATTCTAGGAGTCCTTCCCCTATCTACTCTACTCTTGTATACAAGTGCCTATTTCTCCATTATACATAGCTACAACTCTTTCAATAGAAAAGATGTCTAAAAACTGAAAATAAGATTTTCATTAAGTAAAAACATCTCCTGTTTTTAAAATAAGTACACACTAAGTAAAAAAGTCCCCTCTTTAAGCCCTACTTTTATATTCCATTTTACCTCAAACACTCTGAACCGTTTTAATTGCTTTGTTTATTTTTATTTATTTATATTTTTTTTTTGCTTTCTGCAGAAGCTTTTTTCTCTATCCCTGTCCATATTCTTTTTCATCAACTTTTTCATCTACCTGCACTGCTTTGAATTCATTGCATATGTTCTCTCTGATGTTGAATTTGTAAAAGCATGACTCTGCTTTCTCTTACAGGTTCATATGGTGAGATCATCTGACCTGGCCCTGCTGCTTGCTTTGCTCAGTCGACTCAGAGGTCTGGTATCTTCTATCGTATCCGTCGCCTCCACCTCTGGCTCGGCAGGGGTTACCACCTCTGTGTTCACAGCTTCCTCTATCTCCACATCCTCATCTAGACCTTCCTCTATTCTCTCTGCTTCCACCTCTGGTGGCGGCACCTCCTCAGCTTGCTCTTCTTGTAACGTCAACGTCACTCCCCCTGTCTCAGTTGTTTGGCTGTAGGAAGGCAGAGTCTCATCATACACCTTAGAGATGTCCTCCATGGGCAGCACTTCCTCCACCTTCACTTCCTGGAAGGGTGGGGTCCCTCTGCCAGCCTCCATCCCAACTTCAGCAAGAGGGTAGAGATGAGAGCAAGGTGGAACTTTTTCCTCCTCTAGCAATTTGTAACCTTTTGCTCTCTGCAAAGAGGAAACAGCCAGCGGGGGCAGACCTTTTCCTTGTGGCGGCATCGGGGTGGTACTGTCACCTTGGGCTGGGGCTGGAGCTGGCTTACGAAAGACAAAGCGAATTTTCTTCAGACCCAAGTGACTAATTTCCACAAAGTTGAGAAATAGCGAGACACAGGCCACAGCCAACATAAAGATGATGAAGACAGTCTTCTCTGTTGGGCGAGACACAAAGCAGTCCACTGTGTTTGGGCAGGGCCAGCGGCTGCACTTGTACAGTGGTAGGATGCGAAAGCCATAAAGAAAGTACTGGCCTACCACAAAACCCACTTCAAATAGTGTCTTGAAGATTATGTGGCATATGTAGGTTCTCAGCAGGGTGCCTTCAAGGCGAAACTTCTTGCTTCCTTTGGTGCTGGTCTCTTTGGTTGTTCGGACACTTCCCTGGTCAGGTGCCAGAGGTAGACGCTCCTCGCTCAGTTCCTGTTGCCGACTAAGCTCTGCCTCCTCTCGTTCCTTACGTTTCTCCTCCATGTGGACATGGTGCACAGCGTGGCCAACATACACCAGAGACGGCGTGGACACAAAAATAATCTGCAGAACCCACAGGCGGATGTGGGAGATTGGGAAGGCCTCATCATAGCACACATTCTCGCATCCAGGCTGCTGTGTGTTGCAAACATAGTCGGACTGCTCGTCACCCCACACGAATTCTGCTGCCGTGCCCAAGATGAGGATACGGAAGATGAAGAGCACCGTGAGCCACACCCGGCCGATCACCGTAGAGTGCTCGTTGACTTCCTCTAAAATATTACCCAGAAAACTCCAGTCACCCATGATCGGTCCGTAGCACTGCAAAATGAAGGGTGGGGTAGGGAGGGACACTGAGGGTGCAGTCGCATAGGGAGGGTGGGGTAGGGAGGACCCACAGTGGGAGTGGGAAAGAGAGGGCCAAAAGTAAGCAATGCTTTAGAAGAAAATTCAGACTTTGAAATTCTTGAACATCAAACCTTAGCTGCTAACTTAAAGGACATGCTTTTCAGTTAAAAACTTCAAATACTGAAAAATGACAAGTTTAAACTTTTTCTCGAGAACTTGCAGTTTCTATTCCAAATAAGGATTCGAAAATATCAAGAAATTATCTGAAGCAATTTAAAGATTAATCATTGCTGATCTGCTTAATCTCTCTGTAGGCAATTAAAACTCTTTGAAGAAACGAATAAGCATTGCTTTCTATAGATCTGAAAAATTACAATTCACTCTTCCAGTAAAAGCAGTCTAGGATCGACAGATTAGTAAGTATCATAAAGACCCCTCCTGTCTAATGTATCATAAAGGATAAAATGCAATAAAATGGGCAACTTGCCACAGCTGCGGCTCCCGCAAAGTTGAGTCCTGTCCCGTTCTCTTGGCACCCGGCAGGGGAAAGTGAACTTTTTTCTGCCCTCTTTCCCACCTAAAGCCCTGTCCTTGTCGCCCCACTGAGCAGATGTGAATGAATCGAGTCTGATGGTTGGTTTTTAGTTTGCTGCAATATTTAAGCTTGGAGCCAGACGGCCTTTATTTGCTGGGCGACGTGTGGGTGACGCAAAAGACAATAGGATCAACAAAGCCAGGGCAGGGATGTATGGAAGCAGGCCTCAAGCTCCTGCACCAACACGGACACTGTCGGGGCATTGAGTCCACAGCAGCGCAGTCAAACTCCTACTTTCTTACCCATCCATGTTCCATCTATGGAAATATGGGCGAGGTGGATGCAGTTTGAACCGCTGCCTCCAGCTGATGCCATTAGAGGCAGGTCAGTAATAAACCATAAGACCAGGCAAGGATAAAGGAGAACCTTGTGGATTAGTAAAAAAACACAGTGATTCTTTGGGGACAGAATATGTGTGGATTAATTGCAATGTGTCTGAGTCTCAAAACACAACAATATCTAACTTTTGTTTTAGGATATTTTTTTATCTGATTTTATTTGCCTGTTTTGTTTTTTTCCCTCTTTTTGTAATTAATGGCCATTGGGCAGCATGTCAGGTATGGATCTTGGGTTTATCTCTTTGTTCCCTGTAACACACAAACTTATTGTGAATCACAACAAATGTGTCAAAAAAAACGGAATAAGCTTGGCTACTTTAAGACTTTTTTTAACTTCCGCTTTTTATAGATTTAGAATATTCTGAATACATGAAAATAGTGTAACACCAACCATCTCTTCTAATCAAATTAAAGCAGAATT
Organism: Cyprinodon variegatus; assembly: GCF_000732505.1. Lineage (NCBI taxonomy): Eukaryota > Metazoa > Chordata > Actinopteri > Cyprinodontiformes > Cyprinodontidae > Cyprinodon > Cyprinodon variegatus. Next base: position 770,459 of record NW_015150817.1, read on the forward strand.
ATTGGGATTTGCCATTAAACATAAAAGAGTAAGGAGAACATTTTGTATATGGCTGTTTTAATTTTGTTCATAGTCTAACATTTGTTGCTCTAACCTATATTATATTTATTCATTACCCACAGTTGAATTACTAATATGTTTCACTTTAATATTAGCTGGATGTATTTTACAGTGTACGTTTATTCGCATTTGTTTGTCTGTGTTATGTAGTAGAGCATAAAATAACATGAATCAATTCACCAGACTGAAATATTTCCTTGACGAAATGAAAAACACTTTCCTGCCTCAAACGGAAAAAGAGTCTGCAGGAATGATGGTTCAAAGAATTCTTTGGATTCCTGAACAGTGAAAAAAAAACAAACTAAAAAGCATTCATGTAAAATGTTTGAAGTAAGTGACCAAATTTATTATTTAACTAGCAGAAAATAAAGAATATCACAATGACTAATCTTATTTTATCTATGGCTGTTAAAATTACATAATTACATAAAAACTGAGAAAGTTTTTATTTTTTTCAATTTTTACATCTTATTTTCAATAATGCATCTGCTGAAAAAACTATGACAAAGCATGACATGTCTGGAGTAATAAACTACTTTAAAATAGAAAATATATACAAATAAGTTGAGTAGATATTTCCAACCTTTGCAATTTGTGTATTTCTCAAGGAAGTTAAGATAAAGCTTAACAACCTTTCAACAGTATTTAAAAAATTCAGTGTACAGCAATTACACCTAGTCTGTTACATAGAAATACGAAAATAGAATTTTCGGATAAGTGAACACAAGTTTTCCTTACTGTTCTGCAAGCTTTTAATAGCAAAAATTTTCTTTACAAAATAGAATTTGGATATGTATGCATATAAAACTTATATATGCAAATCACTTTAATTCTGTTTAAATGGAGCCTAGGCGGAAGTTCAACTGAAGAAACTCATTGCTTTCCTTCATCCACCTGCGACAGCCAATCAGCTTTGAACCAGACCTCCACAAAAGCCAACCGGCATCCAAAGTTCATCTTAAAAGGCCTCCGATATGCGCCTTTCTGCCCCTGTGCATGGGCGGAGAATGCGCTGTGTGACTTCATTCAGATGACACCATTTCAACCCACCTCCAGCCCCTGCTCCACCATCATAGCTAAAGCTTCATCGGAGTGTCATTCCTACTGGACTCTTACTGTGTTCCTTGTCTCACCTCAACTGGTCTGGCAGAAGACGGCCATGTTGAGCCTGGTTCTGCCAGAGTTTTCTTCCCAACGGGGAGTTTTTCCTCTCCACTGTCGCTCCATGCTTGCTCATCATGGACAGGTTCTTTCAACCTGTGTTATCCAAACTGGACTTCCATCTTCCAGGTCCCTGAGTGCAGCTCTAGTATTAGCTCATGCAGTCCAATGAATCTCCCCATAAAGCTCAGCATACCGTCTCGCTAACCAGCAGTCTACAGACTGACCAGCCCTGTTCTTTACTCCTGTTCATGCATATCTATCAAAATTAAGCACTATGTTTCCTGCCAACGTTTGAGTGCCAAAGACCAAGTAATTGTATCAATACATTTCTCCTAATTGTCTTCTCTCTTTGTGTGAGTTTTTCAGATTTAAATGGCTTTAAACATAAAACTTTGACTGGATCTTCTCTATATCTTACATCTACTGTTAAGAAAAATTTCAAATGTTTCATATCCTGCTTTCTAAGACTTTGTAAGATTTCATTTGTAATGAAATATTATTTTTAGTCTGGTGCTATTTTCTCCAACCTCAGGTTGCTTCCTTTGTGGCTGCTGCCCATTTCCTGACATCCGTGTATCAGGCCACTTATGGCGATAAGGTACCTCTTTAAAAAGGATGAAAAAAGTTTGAAATTAGACTTAGACAAGTTTATTAATCCCCCCAAGGGGTATTTGTTTGAGCAGTACAGGAGACAATAAATAAATAAATAAATAAATAAATAAATAAATAAATAAATAAATAAATAAATAAATAAACAAATAAATAAATAATAAACATGCCATAATGTAAAAATAAGATTAAATTAAAATTATTAAAAAGAAAACTGTGACAGAGAGCTTGAGAACTAAAATTAATAATAATAAAAACAGAAAGATAGTAAAAAGATAACACAGTTATTTTCTTTAGCATACAACAGCCATCCTATACAGAGTTTAAAAGTCGAATAGCTGTTGGTATAAAATAATTTGCATGGTGGTTTTTAATACAGGGAGGCATCGCAAAGGCAACAAAGAGAATACATTTTTAAGAACATGTTCTGGCGAAGAGAAGATCACTTTGGTTTTATTGCAATTGTTGTTCATTAAAAGAGGAAGACAAGTCCCTCCTGTTCACTCCTATGATTTTGGAATAGATTTTAACGACATGATTTAATGACAATATTTGTGACAAAGATCTTTGCTAAAAAAAAGATGCTAAAAGAGCCTCATCTCAACTTTGAGTGGGAATGATGCCTTTCTATCACTACTGGCTTATTAGAGGGGTGGATGGTTTTTTTTCTTGGGGCAATCAGGCCTAACCCTAGCATTGTTACATAGTTAAAAGCTCATAACAATGATTTTGACAGCTATGTGCCCTTTAAATTAAACCTAGCAGTCAACCTATCAGTGAACTGATTCCAATTCTCTGGATTTTATGTATGGTTCTTATTATGTTCTGTTTTTGAAACTGCTAGGCATCGTTAAGTTCACTTGCAATGCAGTATGTTTCTTCAAGGTATAGAGGATTTTCACAAATCCTCACCCTCAACCCACCCTCTCCACTTAATACACATGCAAAACCCTGTACCCTCTCCCAAGAAGGAAGGCCTATTAAAAACGTGCAAGAGCATGCGTGAGCCTATTTCTCCTCGTGCACGCTCTGTTTAAAAGTTGCTGTTTGCATTGTTCTTAGAAGCTTACTTTCCATATTAAGATTTGCAATTTTTTCAGTGTCAGACTCAATGCTGGTAAGTAAAAATGGAGATGAGCAGCACATAGAACGGCCTTACATAAACATATCACCAGAATGACAATTAGGATATTTTGATGATCCCCCCAGAAAAAGGACGACCTCCACTATACCTTTAACATCACATTCAGGTGATGTGATGTTTTAGTGTCCATAGGGTTGTTGGGTCCAACAATAGGAGGAAAACAGAAGGAATTACACAGACGGCACAAAACAGTTTACATGTTTACATGACCTCTCCCAGACAGCCGGAGTCACAGAGGCAATCTGAGTGATGCCATGGAGGATTATACACATATAAAGAACAGAGTTCTTCCCCTTTACATGCAGCATCCTGCATCACAAACGACATACGCATGAACATTTTGATCTCACCAAAAGACTGCAGGTTTGAAAAGACATTGGATCCAAAATGAGTACAATCTGCTGTTTGTTGCCCAATAATAGTATCTCAAATAAATACAGGAAAAACTGCCTTTAAGAATAGCTGCCTGTAACAGCCTGTGACAAACAAAAAAAAAAATAACAGACAGAATTATATTCACCAAGAAGAGACGGTATCCCACTGAGAGGATGCAACTCAAGGGCCTTCTGTTCATCTGAGCTTCCATACGATTAAATTATTTCCGTATAAAACAATTAAAATCGTGTTTGCATTACTTAACTTCTCCAGTGCGGAGAGGCCTCTGCACCTGATGCTATAAACCCGGGTTCAAATCCGACCTGTGGTCCTTTGCCACATGTCTCTCCCCCTCTCTCATACCCCCTTTCCTTTCAGCCTACTGTCGAAAAAACGAGCCACTAGTGCCGCAAAAACTCAAAAGAAAAAAAAAAAGAAGTATAAATCCTACTGTTTAAAAACACTTTTTTAGAAGTCAGATTATCAACTTAAGGTCTTTACCCAAGTAAAAGGATAAAGTAAAATATAAAGGAAAATATAAAGGAAAATATTTTAAACACGGATGCTTTACTGCAAAACCCCATTAAAGGGACATTTTTCTACTATTCTGATGATAACTTCCTTATACTTAATTTTCTTAGTTATTTAATAAACTAAAGGTTACAGTGTCAAATTTAACTTTCCGTCCTCTTGAAATACTATTTATTTTGGTATGTGGCAAAAAGTAAAGTAGAAAGTAGAGATAATTGCAAGAAAATGTGAGGACTAGAAGTAAAAAGTTGTCTGAAAAATAGTTACTCCAGTAAAGAATAGAGCCAAAATTTCTACTTAAGTAACGTAATGAAGTATTTCTACTTTGCTGTTTGACATCTCTATGTATTTGGATGTTATTTTTGTTTTTTTTGGTGCAAGTAGGACTGGCAAGTGTTTACATTTTATAGAAAAAAAAAAAAACTATAGGTTGCCTATCTGCAGCTCCCTCTTGAATCAGAAGAAGCTTAACCTGCCTCTTCAGCTTATGCATATTTGAAATGGTAATTCCCACCACCAAGAAGGGACTGCAGCACGAGGACGAAACCATCTGTGAGTGTTTTAGGACGGTGGTTAGTGGATCAACGCCACCACCTGCTCCACAATGTGAGAAATAAGAGTGATCTATGCATCACGTGAGAACAAAAAGAAAAAAAAGCCCAAAAGACACAACAATACAAATTTTTCTATTGGATATTTTTAAATGAGTTGTCAGAGGCGTCTGAAATGCATCAGGTTCAATACCAAATAATAATGAGACATTGCTAATGTCTCCGTCTTCATTCAAAACTATGTGCCTTTGAATTGTTTATTTTAACCTGCTGGCCAATTGAGTCTGTCTTTTGCTCAATGTCCAAGAGCATGCTTGCACACAGGTTTTAATGAATGAAATCACAATCTTATCTTCACACTTTAAAATCTAAAAGAACAAAACAACTAGATCCCCTCAGTAAAGCAATGAGATTGTTTATTGTGTAAGACTTTCACACGTTGTATGTATTCTAAAAGTTCATTCAGACAAAGTTAGTGTTTATTTGTTATATAAACCGGTAAAAATCTGCACTCAAGCCAAATCTCTGGTGGATTAAATTAAAGGAATCGACAGAACAATTGTTTGGCAGGAACATTTAGAGTTTATTTATATTTCAACAATTCATTTCCTAGAGTTCAGTAAAACTGCAAGGTTTCACAACAGTTTCATCCTCCTGATACCGAAGCAAAGAACATTCAACAATAGAGTTTTCTTACATCTAATAACATAATGACTAGATCTTTATCTGTTTTTTTCCTATTGTAAGATTCTCAATATATGGTTTAAAAATGTCCCATAGCAACAACGTTTAGGGAATTTCAATGTATGAATTTCTCACACTAAATTAAAAAGACAGCATGCTTTAAAATCAAATTTCAAAGCTGTGTAAGTGATGATCATTTGCTTTGATCATCCTTAATTAACCTTTTATTAGAATTGCACCAGCACTGTGAGTCTTAGAGAGCTTCACCAGGTTAATGAAATTCAGTCCATCCGTTGATGTCTGCCTTTTAGATCTGTTGCTTGGTTTCGCATTAAGCTTTTAAACATAACCATGTGAAAGGTTTTAATAAATGAATAATTTGTGCAATATCACAAATTAGGTCCTCTCTTTTTAGATTATATATCTTTATATTGCTTGTTAATCTCTTTTTTAGTGTATGAAAGTAGTCTGCAAATAGCCAGGAAAAGTTACTTATTGTTATATAAATACTACCTTTCCTAAAAGCTCAAATGTTCAACCTGGGGTCCTGGGATGCCATGTGTGCTCAAAGGCATATTCAGGGTGTATCCACATAGCTGGGGGACCAGAGGAGTCCCTTTAAAGGGCAGTGTGTTGGTATAGTGGATGCTTGCACACTAAGCCCCACACTGGGCCATTGAATGGTGCTGGGATTTCACACAAAGACATGATGTCATGATTCAGGGTGCGGGCTCTATTGAGCACATGCAATGAGGCGTGAGGGTAGATTAGACCTTCGAAGCAGGGTACCAACTGGCTCTTAATCAGGATGCTAACACGCTAACAAACATATCATGTGGTGATCTGCCTATGGCGCAATAGTGCCATGTGATCCTGCTTGAAGGGTAGAGAGGTTTTAACCTAAAACCTTTCAGGATGTGGAAGGAAACCACATCTTACAACCGGTATCCAGAGAAAATCCATAAATGCATCAATAGATGCATGGCAAAACCACTTTTTAAGGTGTGCACGAACGTTTTTAAACCAGAAATCATCTTGCTATATTTACCATCACAGATTTACCTTCACACATTGTGATCAAATAAAAATAAAGGTTCTCAATATTTCTGATTAGATCATGCTGTTTTACAGTGGTTAAATGGTTTGCAGATCTGCTATCACACTTTCAGATAAAATATTCATCTGTATAACTTTTCAATCAGTAAACTTTTATTAGATTTTCTGCTTTAAATGTATATGTAACTTTGCAAGATACATTGATTATAAATGCTCAGTTTGTTCCATGGATCCAGTTCATTAAACAGCATAAGGTAGTTTCTAAGAAAAACTCACAGTGCATGTGCTTAAATCAGGGCCTCTCTTTGTCCGTCACCTAAACTTCACTCATGAATCATATGCTCCCTGGACCTGCATATAAAAAGAAGCATTCACCAACTTTTTTGTTTTTTTTGAGAGAGAGATAGATATTGTCAGCGATGCCCTTCAGAGATACAACATGACCTGGGGGCATCGCCTTGTCTCATGACATGACAGAACACCAAGACCTGAATAGGGTAAGGCTTAGGCTTAGAAAAAGAGATACTTGTTTCCAAACGCTTATTTTTTTTTTTGTGTGCAAACGCCGATAGTTATTTGTGTTGGTGGGTGTCAGTTTCATCATTTCCCTTTGTGATTCGGTGACCCTCTAAGTCAGTGTTTCCCAACCTTTTTTTGAATTTGTGTTCCCCTGTGGGCATTTTGTCTTACCATGAGTACCCCTTTCAGTCAAAAGTATTGATGACTGTCCAAAAAAGGAATCAACATTAACTGATTATATAACAAAAACTGTTTTAACTAAACCTTTAAACCAAACAATTAAGGCCTAAGGAATTAAGGCGCCAACCCAAAAAAAAAAACAACATAAATATGATGCCTGGAAATTATATTATATTATAAACCTGTATGTATAAAACTGGAGCTCCTCTGAGTAACTACTTTATAACACATTCAAGCTTGATAATTTGGGGGAAAAAATACAGAACTAAATTTATAGTCAGACTGACTTAGTAAGTTTGGCTTTTGTCAAAGTTTTAGCTCAGTGTGGGAAAACATCTGATAACAGGTTGTTTTCTGCACCCAGTATGTTCCTCTGCTTGGTTTGTTTCAAAGCTGAAGGTGAACTCAAACATATAAAAAAAAAACTTTGGTTGAGAAAAGCTTGTTTAATTTTTCAGTTGGGTCCTCACAAAAACAGATCTGCCCTGTTTTATTTTGATAAATAAAATATTTTCATGTACCCCTTGCAATGCACTCACAGACCACTAGGGGTTAGTACCCCCGGTTGGAATCATGGCTCTAAGTCACCAACTGAGTTTCTTTCTATTTGTAATGTTTGTAATGAGTCCAAAGAGAACTCTTTTCATGTCAATGGAGAAATAAGAATTCAAGACAGCAATAATCTGCTGAATGCACACAGAGGAAGTAACATATCAAAAACAGATACAACAGAAAAACCCTGTAACACAAAATTTGTGCAATCACAGAAAATGTACAGAGGCAAAGGAATAATTCTGTATGTTACCAAAAACAACAGCAAGTTTAAAAAGAAGTAGGCCCACGCTCACTCCACTAAACAGATATCTATAGTACATAGCTACTGTGTAATATATATTCTACACTATATTGTACGTTTATATTGCATATAACTATAGATCCTCTCTATATATATATCTGCACTATCAACACCAAGTCAAATTCCTTACTTACTTGGCAATAAACTTGATTCTGATTCAGAGACTCAGATCCCCTTCAGATCAGTAGTGGGGTTCGCCAAAAGATCAGTCGAGATTGTAAAGGAGTGCAGCCATGTGTTTGTTAAAGGCATATTATTTTTTCCACAGGTTCTGATTGTATTGTGAGATATAATAAATGGAAATATGTAAATTGGGAGATTTACATTACATAAAACGATCTTTACTCTGATAATATTATAAAATATCATGTTATCTACAGTAGAGTGGAAAAAATAATTTTTGACCTGAATGAATAAGAAATTGTTTTCTAACTGCCTGTTGGCCAGCTTTCTTCTGACATACATTAAATGGGAACCTTCTTACAGGTGCGCTTTATTAGGGAGGAGTTTTTCACATTTTATAATCATAATTTGAACGGTTTTTTAAAATTTTTTTTTCATCTCGGGAAGCCTTTTTTAAAAAATGCAGCTTTTTTTTTTTTTTTTCTTTTTTTTTTTTTT
>NW_015150817.1:778818-782154 GCF_000732505.1 Cyprinodon variegatus
TTTTTTTTTTTTTTTTTTTTTTTTTTTTTTTTTTTTTTGCTGTACAGTCCATTTTTATATTTTTATTTTTGCTTTTTTTCAAAGATTAGTAGTCTTGTGTACCTGTAACATTTCGTTGCTTATTTACTTTGCAACTGACGCATCTGTACATTTCCACAGTGGGAAAATAAGTCTTATTTCCATTATATTTTATTCTATCTTGTATTATAAAATAATTTGAGTGTTATTGTTGAACATAATTGTAGGTAAAATTATTCAAATTGACTTATACAAACAGTATAATTATTCAAACTGACTTATACCTATCTCTACCCATTGTTTACTGTAAATGTATATACCAAATCTACATCACCAATCACAGATTATCCAGAATCTATCCCATCATTAGGTGGTTACCAGCACCGGTGCTCTCACAGCCCTGTCGGTCTCACACAAATATTTTTAGCATTCCCTAAATTATCTGACCTTTGGCCTAAAATATCTGATACTACAATAGGCTGGCACATTTTTGGCATATCCCTTTAAGCTCTATTCAGCATCCTGTTAAACAGCTTCCAGTCAGCTGATGCATGTCACTCTTGGTTCAGGCCAGGCACCTAATTTAGCTCTGTTTGTAACAAGCTCTACTTCTGGTTTATTTTCTATGGTTCACCCTATAGGTTTGATTCACTTCATCATTAGAGAAGCTAAACTTCTTCCATTTGAAAATAATTGTCGCTTTTGTCAATCTTTGGGATATGATGTAAACAGAGGTGCATAAAATTAGTAAGTAAGTAAAAGCAGACAAAAAAAAAAAAAGAAGCAATTTTTTTTTTGTCTGAGTGTCCCTTTACTTCAATTGGGTAAAAGCAAAACAGGTAGAATTTGTTTTAAAAAACTTGCATTGGCCCTAAGAAAATAGTAGTTGAACTGTACGATAAGAACTCCAAAAAGCACAAACACCAATGTGTAGAATGACATGCATCCACAACTGTACGGTCTGCCTGAGAAAAGTGAAAGTGTCTCCTGTAAAATACATGGGAATGTATCCACTCTGTATCAAGCAATTATTTTCTTGTCAGATACTAATTGACTGGACAAAAAGGATGACTTTTAGAGTTATTTATTGGTTTATTGAAATAAGGACAAGTTCAATAGTTTTCAGTGAAGGAGTTTTTCATTAATTTAAGGTGAACTTCAATCAGTCATGACTTTTAGTTCATGTTTCTATCTCTCAGACTGACTCTGTTATGGCATGAACACACACACACACACACACACACACACACACACACATCCATTTGCCCTTCAACATCTGTCACATCTGGTCCAAAGCCACAGCATTGTGTTTCTTTGGGCTGAGTTATTGACGCTATTGTGTTTGTGAGGTCAGATTTGTTGAGTTTGGACCAGGCCGCTGTTCTTCTTGTGCTCAACTGCACACAGAAATGAAAGCCTCTTGGGAGTCGGTCATTAAGAGCCTGAACGTGCATAAGGATATTTTACAACAGGAACTGGCAAACAGAAACGCAGTTGCTCGTAAGCTTTGGGTATCTGCGGCAATAAAACCTGCTTCGAGGAAAATGTGCTGCTTAAAAATGTTAAGTTTGTTTCTTTGTAAATATTTTTGCCGGTTATTGTCTGACAGTTTGGAGAGTTAAACACAGATTGATGGTTGTCAAGATTACAAAAGAGTGTTGTTGTTTAAATGGTGAGAAGGCTGCACTGTTTGGACTCACTACCTGAATTTATGCTTAAAACCCCCCCCCCCCCCATGTCCTGTTATAGTACCAGCACACACCACCCCCCTGTGTCTGTAAGCGGACATGCTCCATGAAAAGACCTCTGCTGTCCTCAATATTTTACACTATTATTTTAGATTTTGTTGCCTTTTTTTTTATCTTTCACATGTTTTTTCATGACTGACAATACCTTTCGGATTATTTCTTATGTTTAGCGTAGACTAGACATGAGCTTATTATCAGTAGAATGGAATACTAAGCATTACTAAGTTGTTTTAGCAAAGGTTTCCATGATCTTACTGCGAGTCTAAAAGTTTCAAGAGATGCCACAGAAAATGACATGATTTTTCTCGACACAAGCTTCTTTCCAGCATCCCATTGGGCAGCTGGCTGAAAGAGCAACCCTTCATTTTTCTCCATCTTACAAAAAAAGACAATTTCGGCTGCTTTTCCATCTCAAATAATAAAATCGATAACAGTGTGTCCTTATTTTTTGATTATTAATTACATTAGATTATGTCACACACTTTTGTTTGCAACTTATGTACATAATGTATACTGCAGAGCCATGATCATTTTCACTCCAGTTATTCAAACCATGAGAACCTAATAGTAACCCTACCTTAATTCTAGTGGTGCTGCTGAAACAATATGTATGATAGCAGCAAAGCTCCAGTGTTTTTTTAGAATAAAAATATTCAGTTACGCTGAATTTATCTTTTTGTTGTTATTGTTTACTGTTGCAAAAATCACACATCTACTTAAGAAGCTTTTCGGTCCATACAGACAACTTCTTGCAATGTTTATGGCTGCCCTTTTAATCAGATGAGCTTCTGTTCTTTGAGGGATGAAGGGTCTGGTATGATGACAACTTCCTGTTTAAGATGCCAAGATATAAACATTGAGCTCTATTTTATTCCGCTAGAGACTATGGACGGCGGCTGGCAACTTATTCATACTGTGTACCACGCAATGGAGAAATACAGAGGATAGATTTAAACTCTAAATACAGGCTGTATTTATAATTATAATTGCTTATAATTGCCATTTGAGGTAAAAGCACTAGCAGCATCATATAGAGCCAACTTATAATTTGTTAATGGTCACAATATGAAATATCTTGGGCACACGTCGTCAGTCTGATTGGCTCCTGATGATCAGCAAGAATCCAGAATCTAGATGTTGTTTCAGTGGTTCCTTTTAATTATGCATGATCCTGTACTTTGCCTAATTTTTTTAACAGGATAGTGCACTTAGTGGTAAGCAGCATTCTACAAGAAAAAAATCTGTGTACCTCCATACTTTCATACAGCCAATGCGCTAATTGAACTATGAGTAAGATTAAGGGGATGTTGCACAGCAAGAGAAAAGGAAACATCAGTTACAGGCAGACAGTTTTATAGAGGTGGATAGATAGGGAACAATGCAGACTGTGGGGTCACTAAAAACAAATCTGTGCTCTTCGTGTTCATGCAAATTTCTTGTGTTTGTATATCCACTCTTAAGTGTTTGTATATGCACTCTTAAGCCTACCCAGCAAGGTCTATTCGGGGGTGCTGGAGAGGAGGGTCCGTCGGATAGTCGAACCTCGGATTCAGGAAGAGCAGTGTGGTTT
>NW_015150817.1:783338-791307 GCF_000732505.1 Cyprinodon variegatus
TGGATGGATGGATGGATGGATGGATGGATGGATGGATGGATGGATGGATGGATGGATGGATGGATGGATGGATGGATGGATGGATATCCAGTTACCTTAGGTTTCAGCTAATGAAATTTGAAAATGGCTAAGAGCCATAAGAAGCAAACAGTCTCACAATTTTTTTTTTTTATGAAAACCAAGGGTTTAGAACAAAGGAATAAAACTGAAATGTATTTAAAGATTCTTTTACACAATGGCAGAAGAGCAGGTATGGGTTTATGCATGTGCAATTATTCGTAACATGAGCATTTCTTATAATATATTATTAATATTAAGGACACACATAAGTAAATACATTAAATTGTTTTAGTGGTTATTTATGTCTAATTACACAATTTCTGGCATAAAACACAAAAAAATTATTCCAAACAGGGCATTTAGTTAAAAAAAAAAACAATATTGTATGTGTGATTTTTAATGCTAGTATATTGTAATGAATGAGTATTTCTGCATTTTTGTTGTAAGTTTGTTGTAAATGTACTAATAATTAAAAATTTAAATTGGTTAGGACATTGAATTTGAGCGTATCACTGCTGCCACCCTCTGTTTCAGAGGGGAACTGCTTGTTCAGAAAGTTCTTAATTATCTCCACATGGAAACAATAAATCACCTAATAGGAGTGACCACACGGGGAGCCAATAATTGGCAAAGGTTGGATATAGCCCCCCTTGGCCTTCCCTCCAGGTCCTACCTGGGGAAACAGTGCAAACAGGAAACCGTTAACGCAGGGATCCCAAGCTTGATTCCTCCAGGGCCAGTGAACCTGTAACTACACACCTAAATCAGAAAGCTAAACTACCTCAGAACCAGTCAAGCAATGTTATGAGCTCATACTCTGTGTGGAATCAGAGACACATGTAAAAGTGTTTGGTCACTGGCCCTTAAGGATTTGAAATGTAGGCCCCTGCACTAAAGGCAGCACTATGGCAAAGTGAACAGTGAGTGAGCAGTGTGGGCAAAAAAACTAGTTGGTAGTGAGAACAACATACACTTAACAGCCCTGATACTAAAGCAAAAGTTTTTTTTTTTATTCACCCAAATTAGACCACTTGTAACCAGCTGTGATGGTAGTAAACACCACAAATGGTCTCCATTCAGACAAAAATAAATCAACCATTTCCCTGAGAGTTTTTGCATGTTTCAGTGATCCTGATTATATTTTCCTTCATGTATATAAAACAATAAAGTAAACGACTTATTTAGAAAAGTGATGAAGTAAAACAATTACAGTACCGGTGACTACTTAGCTACTGTAGTAACTTGAAGTCTGCTATGACTAACATACATATCGCTCATTAATCATCCACTTCCCCATGCTGCCAGTGCGGCTACATTTTCTTTTATTTAAATAAGCCTTTTGTTTTTTATAGCTGCTACCCAGATTCCCCTAGATGCACCAAGAGGCATTATCAAAGATCCTCCCTCCCAGGAAGATTGTTAGTTTTTTTTTTTTTTCAGTATGTTACCAAACCAGGTGTGCGTATACACAGAGATTGGCTGGATTGAATGCTGGTAAAGGTGTTCTGCTTAATTATGGCAATATTATGAAGTTAAAAAAAGACCATAAGGTCACTTGGCTGCTCTAACATCTTTTATCATCTCATCTCCCAGAAAACACTTACTAGGGCACTCATTGGCTGTTATACATCCTCCTGGTGAGACACTTAACATCCCAAACTACAAACCACATGCACAAAATTACTAAACACAATATAGGTTGTTGGTAAATATCTAATTCATCTCTCTAAATAAATAAATATCCCAAATATGTCTATGGTCACAAGCCGTTGTAATAATGAAAACACCACAAAAATTGTATAGAACTAGAATTTTATAACAGGGCGCTCTGTAATAAATACTGATTTTATGCCCAAGCTGTGGTCATATTTCCACTGATTGCTCTGTCCAAAGACTTTCTGGCTGTGTTAGTTTTCATTATTGATAAAACATTAAAATAGTAATTTCCACCTTGTTAACTGTGATGTACTGTTGTTTTCATTTGTGGATGCTGTGTCATTTTCTCTGTGACTGTTTACACTTTCCTAGAACTGTTTTCTTACACTTTGAGCGATAATAAATCACTCTAGCCCCTTTCCCATTGAAAATAACTCATTAACGCATGGGACGACCCGCTAACAATTTGGTTCCCTTCCCACTGGCAAAATAATTCTGGGGTCTAACCCCCCGCTGGCAGGCTGCATGGCCTCTGTTCCCTGCCTCTGCGTGTCTGGGGACACCATCACACTGGGTTAGCGTTGAAGATGTCACCAGTACAACAGAAATCAGGAAAGTGGAGAGAGAATAGTAAAAAAATAAAAAATTCCAAAATGGAGAGAAACATGTAAGGAAGCCAGGGCATAGTAAGTTTGCTTTATTGCCTCTCACCTGTGCTGTGCCATGTTTATTTAATGTAAACAGACTTGTTTCAGCTTGTTAGATCAGACGCAACTGGTGCGGTGTGTTGACGTCCGTACGTTGCATTCAATGGTATCATATAAGTTAGTCGGTCAAACCGGGTCTGGTGTTCCCGCAGCATGCCTATCAGAGCTGAGGCGATTGTTTTATGTTCAGCTGTTCCCACTGCCACTAAAAGCTGATAGTTCCCAGGTTTCAACAGGTGAGAAAGAGGTATAAATGTTGGACAAACTTGTAACCAGATTTTGTGGTTGGTGTAAATCATTGGGCCTTGTTTCTCAAAACCAGCAGCTCTGAGCTCTTTGGCAAGTCAATCCTTTATGAAAAAAAGAGAGATGGTGTGAGAGACGAGGCAAGAATTGTTCTCACCAGTGAAAAAAGGAAGTGGAAACGCAGCTTTCTTTCAGTGCACTGGGAGGGAGTGCAGGGTGAGGAAAGTCAATTCACACACAATGGAGGAATGGTGGGAGGAGGGTAGACAGGAGGCATTAACAGAGGAAGGATGTAAGTGCCATGTGTGACTGGATTTAAGGACCTGGAAGAAAGTTACTGTAGTTTAGGATGAGTGTGCTGGAGTCCACAGGACACAGGAAAATCCTACAAAGTTGATTTGCTTGTTTTTGTTTTGTTTTTTTTTCTTTGGGTTTCAATGAAAGCATAACTTTCCCACAGCTTGATCCCAACCTCTCTGCAATGCAAAATTCCTTGTATAACCCTCATAAGCAAACAATGACTGCTATATTTATCTAAAGCAGACAAATATGGCAGATAACATGCTGTAAATATCAACATTACCAAAATATACTTTTGTAAAGGTGCAATTATATTTCTTCATATATTTCATTATAGTTATTTTGCACACACATTTTTCCCAGAGGGAAAACAAATTTTATTTCAGTTGGAAATTATGTTGACAAATCTTGGTCTTTAATTAGAAAATTAGAAATTAGAATTACAAACAAACCTGAAGTATTTTCTGCCTTATTTTGTCAGACATCCAACTAAACATGAATTCCTAGATGAATAAAAAAAAAAAAAAAAAAAACAAAAAATATCAGGATTTAAATATAAAAGTCATTCTACTTAGAGCCAAAAAGGTATATATATATATATATATATTTTTTCTATTTATTTATTTTTTTTCTTCAAGCTATTTTTGCTTTAGCAAATATTTTAAGGATTATTTTACGGTTGTATAAAGTTTATTGTGTTGTTCTTTACATGTATATACACTCAGGATTATATGTTCTTAAGATTCTAAACCCTCAGCAACAAGTAAAACTTTAAATACAGCTAACCTAATTATGTATAAAAAAAAAAACAGTAATGTATTACCTTCCATTTCGCTAAACAGGCTAACTGGTTGTTATGCTGGGATGCTACAACTCAGAAAATACACATTTTGATAATTGTGCGTCTCACTTTTGTACTGTAGCAGCTGTATTGTGCATGGCCCAGTAGGTCAGTTAGGGTATAAGTACCGTTCTTGGTCATGTCTTCTTTTCATGAATGAGCAGGCTGAACTTGCTGGCATTCGCCAAGGGTTAATGCTGCGTTCACACCGGACGCAGCAGGCGCGGCAGAAGCAGCTAGTTTACATGCAAAGTCAATGGTTTACGCGCGTCAAGGCGCATCAAAAGGTCCAGCAGCGCGTTTTGAGCAGCAGGTGCAGCGCGTCTGAGCAGCTGAAGCAGCGCGTCGGGAGCGTTTAAGCATCTGACGCGTGCTGCTGCTCGAGATGGAAAAATTTAACTTTTGCTGCTCGACGCGTCAACCAATCAGAGGAGCTGATCTGGGAGATGGCAGAGAGAGAGACACATCGCTGATGATACAGAGCGCTGTGATCGCTCCTCTGAAACAGTTTATTGACGCATTAATTAACTTAAAAGATATTCTGCCGGCAGAATATGTTCGCTTTTATTATCCTGCTGCCTGCAGTTTGGATTATTTAGATGAGAAACACCTACCAGCCGCCGCGGTGAACCACGAGGAGGCGACCCGGCCCAGAGGCTGCTGATGAAGGGTTTCCTACTGTCGGCGCACTGCCGGTATGTGGGGGTCTGAGCGGCTCCGACAGAAAAAATATTGGAAGGCAGGATGATAATCTGAATGAACTGACTTCACTGATTACGTTTTCAGGTGTATTTTCTCACTTAAAAACATATTAAAACTACTTTATTCCCACTGATCACAGCAAATATAGCTGCAAGGCAGAGAAAGGATAGTGAAGCTCCGCCCAACGCGTGTCAGACCCACTTTTGCAGCTAGAGCAGCAAAGCAGCTTCAGCCGCACGTCAGAACTAACTGGTACAAGCAGCAAAAATGAAGCAGCAATTTTTAGCTGCTTTTGCTGCGTCCGGTGTGAACGTAGCATTAGGCAGGCTCTCCGGTTTAATGCTTAATAGATGTTCTTTAAGCGAATTGGTGCAGGAGTGACATATGTAGGGGGGTTTCAGTGTGTGCATGATGAAGGGGTTGTTTCTTTCTCAAGGGTGGGGTTACTGATTTTTGCATTGATCCAGCAATGACTGTGTGCTCTCTTCAATTTCTTTGGAAGTGGAGCTCTCTTGTGGAGTTGTGCATCTGTCTATTCAGGGGCATGTCTTTTTTTTTTTTGGTGGAGGAGGCCCTATACAGGGAGTTTGTGGTGGATGGGAATTGAGGCTCCGATCCTGGGGTGGCTCTCGTTGGCTAGTTTGTTCAGTGTTAGCTCCTCCAGGGTGGATATTGTTTTTTTGAACCGTTACAGGGCATTTCCTTTATGGAGAAACGTATAGAAGAACACTGTTTTACTTCAGGCTCTAACAGATAGATTTATGCTCAGATAAACCTTACAGTTAGCCTTAGCTGCAACTAAATATATCTCCATAAGTATTACATAATACTGTGTGTTTTTTAGTGCTGACAAATCCTTTGGTTGTTTGTTACTTGTTTTTATTTCTATCTTTCTCCCTGCAGTTGAAGATGTTGTTTATTCTTATTGCTTTATCTCCTTGTTGATGTTTTGCCTAACCCCCCTCCCTCTTTTTTTTTCTAGTTTTCCTTTTCATTTTTGGCTTATATGTCCATTGTCTTTGACAAACATGCCAAAATAATTTCCAATAAAATTTTAATAAAGAGGTAGCTCTGTAAATTCTGTACTCATAAGGCTAGAATAATGCACTTAACATAATATATTACATCATATTATTGCATGGTCTTAAAATATTATGAAGGCTTGGGTGTGCTTGGGGGTGCAGTGGTTAGCACACACGGCCTATACGTATATGGAGGCCTTGGTCCTCGATGTGGGTGACCAGGGTTTGAATTCGGCCACCTTTCCTGTCAGCCTACTGTCCATAAAAACGAGCCACTAGTGCCGTAAAACTTAACAAAAAAAAAAGAATATTACTGAAGTTTAAGGTGTTATGCATTTGAAAGTGCAGCAGATAAAATATAAATAAACACTCATGCAGAGATGTTAACTGCAGTCAAAACAGTGAAGTTTCATTTAGTGTTATGGTGAAGAATTAATAATCACTCAGGAATGCATTAAACTACGATGAGGCTGAAATGGAAATGGTTTAGCTTCGCTGGTCCCAGGGGTTCTGGTCTGTTGATCCCGACAGATTTAACTTTTTTTTTTAGTTTGTTTTTAGGAATGCATAAATCTGGCTTTCCTTCACCTGCCTAGTATGTATGGTGGTATAAAATATACTCCTTTAGACTTGATATTAGCAACACATACACTTACAAAAAAACAAATAAACTTCACCTGGTATGTTCTTCATACAGCAAAAATACAGAAAGTCTCTGGTTAGTATTTAAAAATGACATGTCACCTTTATCCATTTAATTGTGGTGGAAGCCATTGTGAAAATTTGAGACAAAAGATTAGAGAATTTTTGATCAAATTAGATAAGGGGTGACTGGGTTTCTGAGAAGTCCAGTGCACCAGGAAAACTGTGGGTGTTCATATCACTGTGAGCAGGAAGCACTGCCTGAAGGCCTGGTGGTAAATTTCAAAGGAGGGTAACACCCTCTGGCTTTATCAGAGGACCACATGGCTGGACAAAGGATGATTTCATACCCTAAGGTCTGTTCAGTCAACCTGCCGCTGAATACAATGTAATCTACGGATAGGAGTGCCGCTGCACACGGCCAGTCATCCTCAGCAAAACAGAACTTAGTCTTATTTTTTTCAGTTGTTATTTAACACATAGTCCTCAGAGAATTACGAGAGCATTTGGGAAGTCATAAAACACTGATAAAGTAAAAAATAAAAATAAAAAATAGACAAAACAGAGCCAGAGTTTACCAATCAGTCAGGCCAAAAATTGTAAATGCACCAATTTCATAATGATGATCTGACATCTAAATATGTTTGATACTAATGTATATATAAAAAAAAAACATCCTGAAAATCAAACACGTATTTTGAACTCTTCTTTAATAATAATTTTTTTTTTCTCAAGCGTGGCAATAGTACTTATCACTAGCCTTATTACTGGAGTAATAAGGCTAGCGATAAAACTTCACGGTAGGTCAAGTCCTAAATTTGTTGTTCATCGATGCTTGCTTAAAGAATACCGTTTTACATTAAAATCAGTATTTATAAAAGGTATGGTGGAGGATTTTCACAAATTTTTGAAAAGACCCGCCCTCTACACTAAAAAAAAATGCACGTGCAAAACTCTATACTTGCTCCCAAGAGCAGGTATAGAGTTTTGCAGTTGTGCGAGAGCCCATTTCTCCTTGTGCACGGTATGTATAAAAAATGCTTGCATGCAAATGTTTGCATTGCGCATACAAACTTACTTTCCAAAAGAGGATTTGAAATTGTTTCACTATGTCAGACTCAACACCAGTACATTATAAGAAGGTGAGAAAGTAGGACGCCCTTACATAAACATATCACCAGAATGATTGACAATTAGGAGGACTTGTTTTTTTATGTAAATTGTAAAAGTGAATTCAAGGATGTGTTGTGTTTTTAGTATATTCTTTAGGATTATATTATTAAGGTGCAAATTTAGCAACTTAAGCTGTTAAATTCAATTCAAAAATGCTCTATTTTAATCTCAAAGAGAAATTAAATGTGGCAATATCTCTGAGGTTGTGTTTTTTTTTACCAATTATTTGTTGATGGCTGTATGCAGGAAGGATCTACTGTACTGGTCTGTCTTGGAACAGATCTGGAGAAGCCTCTTACTGAAGACACTCTGTTGTTGTTTAGCAATCTGATACTCACTGTTGTCAATAAAAAAATATTTACAAAAGTTGCCATAAAAGCTTTGCTTTTGCAGTTTGGGGGGAGGACAGGTGCGGACATGTCCCTTGCACTTTTTCAGGCTTCTAAACCCGATCAGATAGCGTTTCCCTCTTCTTAACATGGGGGGAACGCTATCTGATGCGGTGTAAATATCATCAGGCTGTATTACCTCTACTCATGAGTGTGAAGTTTTTTAACAGGGCATTTAGATCTGGTGAGTGTATGAAATTAATAACTGGGGATGTCTAACTATCTATCTAT
>NW_015150817.1:791415-797856 GCF_000732505.1 Cyprinodon variegatus
ATCTATCTATCTATCCATCCATCCATCCATCCATCCATCCATCCATCTATCTATCTATGCATTTATCCATCCATCCATCCATCCATCACGATTTGTCCCCTTCTCCATATATAATATTTGATCGGTCTATCTCTCCGTAGTTCCCCTGTGGCGTGACGCGTGAGCACAGGGCGGCTGTTATGCGGCGTTAGCGAGCTTGCGCGTTTCCTTTCGCTTGCGCTGTGCCAAGATGCCGGGGAAACCATATCTGATGTGGAAACGCAGCTCAACGTAAGACCGGTATTTTCATCTGGAAAACGCTGTTTTGCTGCTGGAGTCCTCCTCACTCTCCATATCTCAGTGTGTGCTGTATGTTAACTCCCACCAGCGGAAACACCCACCTACCATACATCAGCCAATCTCATCCTCCCCTCTCTCATGTCAAGGCGCACACGAGTCCTATCAGGTTAATTGTGCGATCTGAGTAACATGCAGTAACGGGGTGTTGGCGATGGTAACTGCGTTATAGTTACAGTCAAAGTAATTAATTAAATTACTCATTACTAAAAAAGGTAACGGCGTTAGTAACGCTGTTACTTTCAATGCCGTTACTCCCATCACTGCCTTTTACTGTCCAAAAACAATGTTACGCTACAGAAAACAAACATTCATTGGGCACTAGGACCAAGCGGAAAACCACAGCTTAAGATAAAGCTCGCTTCCCTGAGTTTAGACCACCCACAACCCTCCTGATTGGCCCGCCTTCTTTTTTTTGTGTGTGATTGGCTGTCACCTCTGTTCTCAGGAGTGAGCTCCTGACCATAGGTGAGGGTAGGAATAGAGGATAGAAATAAATAATGGGTTACATCTGAGAGTATTTGAAATGGAATTTTGATTATTTGAGGGAGATTTCACTGTTGTTGGGAAACATGAACACCATCCATCCCTGTTCTCCCACTTATCCAATCAGGGTTGCAGTGGCGATAGAGAATATCCTTCAGTTTCCACAGACATCTGAGTTTTCATCTTTAATGTAAATCCACCAGTAAAAAAGGCCACCATGTTGCATTGCCAACCACTATATGGAGTACACTCGTTTAACCATTTGAAAGATGATACACAAATCAGGTAAGACCAGAGTTAATGCTCTTCCCCGTATCTAAAAAGTAAAAAAAAAACAAGTGGGGTTAGCCCATAAAAACTGGATATTTGTCCTTGATGTGGCCATTAATAGTTTGACTAATTACTGGCCCTTACTCTCTCCTCTTTACATAATTTCTAAGGTGTCAGTCACCAGAGATAAAAAAAAAAAATAGAAAAAATTAAAAAATCAGCTTTTATACCTTTAAAGCCTGGACCATGAAATCATTGACAGAAAATTCTAATTGTTTACAATTAGATTTTTTTATTGAGCTTTCAGACAAATTAAATAAAATGTCATAACTTTTGTTAAACTTAAAATTAGATCCATTATTTGGATCAGTCTTGATACATTAGACATTTCATAACAAAGTTATACATATTTGTTCACTGAATGTGTCTGAATATATAAGTAATAGTTTTCAAGAATGAAAATATCACACCGGTGAGGATTTTGAAGTCTCAAAAATGTATGTATCAAATATGATACACTTGGCTTTTAAGGGCTAAGAGAAATGAGCATCCTTGTGGCATCATATTAAAGTTTCAAATAGAAAATATTAAAGATTCAAATAGGAAGTGTCAAATTCACTAATATTAATTTAAACTCTTATATAGAACCCTTTAAAATGCCATATATAAAAAATGGTTTTGTTCTTTTAGTTTTTAAAAGTCAAATGACTAGGGATTATTTTTCCTCCAAAGGTTTGATTCTGCATCCTGTGAATTAGATTTAATTATTTCAATAAGAAGGGCAACGTATCATCAATTATTTAATAAAAAAATATTTAATGAAGTGAGGATTACTCTTATCTAGAATGAGAAACAGGCACTGCTTTATGTCTGTCTTTGAGCCTGATTGTCTTACTTTTAGCGAATCTGATTGCCGTTTTCTGGACTGTATTATGGGTATGCATACATACATCCTTTGTCTGTCTTCAGTCCTCATGCAAACATAAACTATATAATCAGGACAAAGTCAATCTGTTCACAATGGCGTGCTCAAAAACTCAGGCAGCACCCATCTGTCCTCGTGTCTGAGTTGGAGGTTCTCCTGGATGAGAGCTCGGCTTGATATCCGTCTTCCTGCATTTGTTAGGCAGCTTGACTTCAACGGCTCCATGCAGAGAAGCCTTGGGGCACCATGGCGGTGTTTGGTGGGTGGAAAATGTGGTATTAAGAGCCCATGCTTCCCTAACTCTCCATATCTTGATAACCTTGTGCTGTACAGGGTGGAGTAGGAACTGACAAGGTCCAAAACATGAGTTTTGTTTGCTTTCCTTCTACAATCTAATGAAAATAAAACAAATTCAAGGCTCTCTGTATATATGGAGCTGGAAGGCCCCTGGAAGGAAAAACATTTTTGACTTTTTATTATCATAATCCAAGTCCCCACTGCAGTCAGCCTATGATAATTGATCTCCATTATTGTTACATACACTATTTACTCTTTTCTCCATTTATGCTGCTGCAGTGTATTAGTTAATGCTTCTCCATGCTATTTATAAGTGTGAGAATATTATACAGTCAGAGAATTTCCAGGATTTTGCTGCTGAAATTATTTGGTTTTCTATATTTTTTACATCTTAAATTCAATGTTTAACTGAGGGAAATCTAAATGATATGGATATAAATGTACATTATCATATAATAATAACAACAACAATAATAATAATAATAATATTTGTATTATTATTATTTTCTATATTATTATCATTAAAATGCATTTCATATTGAAACAAATAACAAAGTGCTGCAGTTACAAAAACAGTTGCTAAAAATCAATAGCACAAAATACAGCACTGTTCTGAATCTACTGCAACTTTTGGAGGAAATTCTCAGGGATCCTGATGAGGAGTGCGTGGCAGTAGCCCAGCCTGCAGGGGACAAAGGCATTTACAAGCTTTTACCATAACTGCAGAAGGGATACGGGGCAGTTTCCTGATGATCCAGAAGTGAAAAAGGAGGTCTTGTTAAATGTTTAATGTGAGCTTCAATGGTCATTTTATGGTTAATCTCAGCATTGTTGTTAATCTGAGAAAGTGATGCTGGTAATGCCAGCTGAACAAACCTGATGTAGAGTACTAACTAAGATGGTTTCAGTTTTATAACTTTTGAGCTGGAATAGTTCTTTTTTATCCATGTCTCTATCTCTTTCAGGTCGGAGGTTAGTGAGGATAACGTCAGGGTAACAGATGGGATAGGGTTTGTCCTAAGGTGGAGTTGAGTGTCATCAGCGTAACAGGGGAATAAGACTGAATGCCAACTGAAGGCCTGGCCAGGAGAAGCATGTAGATAATGAACAGGGTGGGGGCTTTGGGTCACTCTGCATTTTGTTTTCATTAAGCTTAACCTAATCCAGTTATATTTTACCTATATTTGTTATTTTTTCAGGGTACCGGAGATTAATGTTTATTTATACCCTGCAAGAATCTTAGCTGGACAGAGGATACACACACTGGACAGGTCAACAGTCTCTCATGTACAGGAACATAGAAGACAATTACCCTACCATACATGCTTTTGGGGAAGCGAGAGTATCCAAGAAGAATATATTCTATACTGAAAGATATAGAGTATGTATGTATATAGAGGAGCCATCCAGCCGATGGGCTGCCAATGAGACGCAGCGTGTACTGCCCAGAGTATGCAGGAAGCCGTTCCAGGTCAGGGGAAAACAGATCAGGCAAGAACAGTACAGGAATCCAGGAGTTCTCAGTTTGATCAGAGGTTCCAAACAGGAAAAGAGGGATCCAGGCTTCCAGGAATCCTTAGAGGGTGAAGGCAGTTTCAGATGCAGACAGGTCCAGAAGAATACACAAATAATGATCTAGCCCTGATAGCTTGACTAAACCAGCAGAGGAAGCAGGTGAATAAGATAAATGATAATTAGAGAGCGGGGAGGGTACGGCAGGTGAATGAAGTGAGTAATCAGAGAAGCTACCGGGGTTTAGATCATGACAGTAAATTCTACAACCAAATTTCACATCTAGAAACCCCAATAATAGTGAAGTCATTATGTGTAACATATTTAACCTTTTTTCCAATGTGAAGTGTAATACCTAACCTTCTATGATATCATTCTATCATAAGAATAATAATAGAGACATAAGCCCCATTTACAATACCCTTCTGAAACCGATCCGTGCCTGTCACGGTTCCTCTCCTCCTAGTGACGATCTATGGAACTACTGCTCTCTAGAGGTAAACAAGCAAATCAACATGGTGGCACCTGTAACATTCAGGAAGTTTGGTTATTATTGTAATATTTCGTGGTTTGCGGAGAGTCAGGCAAAGAAGTCAGCCTTTGGTGAATTTACTTGACAGAGTTGGCTTTTGGGAAGTGGATAGGACAAAGGATAGTCTAATCAGGGCTTACAGATGCAGAAGACAATGACGGATGTTGAGGTCGATCACACTGCTAAGCAGAATCATCACTGGGAATCAGGTGGCACAGTAGGGAAGCTAGTATTTTTATGAGTGTCTGAAATTTCATTACTGCAGAGGCTGAATATGAGGAGATGCGCTTTGTTATCAGAGATCTGATCAAGAACTGAACCGTGCCAAGCCCTACGGATGAACTAGTACCAGTTTAGCAGGGTTCGATTGTGTCTGGCACAGTCCGGTTCAGTTTTGTGTGTCATTTACACTCAACAGGTATCTCGGTGGACCGATCTCGGCAAGACTTCAAAAGGGTAGTGTCAATGGGGCTAATAACAATTGATGTATTTCTTGTTCAGGATAAACAATGTTTGTGGCTTATTTTAATAGAAATGAACATCCTTTGTATGGCACTTAGTAACTACTCTATACTAATTATTTCTGGATTAGTTAAACCACCAAATTTCACTAAGGGGTTTACAGTTTTCACAAAGAGTTGTTGGTCAGTCAACCGGTCGGTTGATTGGTTGACTTTTTAATTGTTTACAAGAGAAAAAGAAGAAAATTACAAAAAAAATAAATAGATAAGTCACCAGGACATAGATGCAGGCTACATTGCTCTCTTTTGAAAGAGCTGGTGTTTAATATCCCTAGTTTTGTGTTATGTCACATTAAGGAGTGTCTAGGCTGTTTTTTGCTTTTGTTGAGAACCCAATTGCAGAGACAAGGCAGCCAAAATATGGTGAAATGTAATCATTAGAAAGTGCTGGAAATAGTAGGTGGTACGTGACAGAGGATCTGACATGGAGTAACTTTGGAAACCATGGAAACCATTTGATTTCTGTATGATATTTAGGTGAAAGAAGAAGAAAATGAGAAACAGCTCTTAGTGACCTGGAAACTGAGACAGTGAAGTGAAAACAAAAGAAAAGAAACACTACCAAAAATCATAAAACACTGAATTAACCTTAAACACAAGGTGCTACAATAAAACGGAAATTTTAAAAGTAAATAGTAATGCACAGTCTTACAAACCTGATCATGACACATCTTAACTAAAACAAGGCATGTAATCCGACTCAAACGGTAGAGCTCATTTATGCAAAGAAATTCACTATTTTCCTCCTTTTATATTTAATATTTCAGGTCATATAATAACACAGCATCACATCCAGAAGATCTTCTGTATAATATTACTTCTGCTTTCAGTTCTCTGTTTAAAATGTGAGCCCTTTAGTGTTACATGTAGTGAATTAGGAAATGGACATGATTAAGAGGATTCCTTTAAAATGGTAAGTTAAAAAATGACTTACGTAATATATATATAACAAATGAAAAGCTGCAGATACGAGGGCAACTGAGCAAGGATCTAGGAATTTTTTTTCTCACTACTAATAATAACCACTGAGAGAACTACATATGGAAAGACCTAATCAGACATTGATGAAAATAAAAACAGATCAAGAGCAAAATATAAACAGCGGTTAAATGTGACAGATATTTGGAGATTATATAACACAGCAAAGGAAGGTATTACTCTTTGTCAATCTTCCCATAGCAACTAGGAACAAATACTTCCTGTCCTTTTCTAACAATATATTTCTACATTTTAGATCCATACATCAAACATAGATCTGTTGGAAAGCTACATTACCTCATGGGACTTTATGACATGCCTAAAATACAGTGTCTGCCTGGACGTCTGCTATGTTGACTCCAAATAATCCCTCACCTGTTAGCAAAGGGGTTTTTAGCCCTATACAGAACAAACAGTGCTGGTAACTATTAGTGCCACCTAAAACCTCTTTTCCAAGGTCTTCATAGGTTATGGAAATCTACCACTATGATTTAGATGGTTTTATAGTTTCATTTAGTCAGATATGTGCACTGGTGTCAAAAGTACACACATTTGTTACTTAAAGGTACACTATGCAACCGGTG
>NW_015150817.1:799174-832494 GCF_000732505.1 Cyprinodon variegatus
TATTTTTCACTAGATGTGCTTGGCACCAATGATCTGCATTGGATGGCGCACATGACGTGAAACATCCATCCATCCATCCATCCATCCATCCATCCATCCATCCATCCATCCATCCATCCATCCATCCATCCATCCATCCATTATCTGACACGCTTGTCCCGAATGGGGTCGCGAGGGGTACTGGTGCCTATCTCCAGCAGTCAATGGGAGAGAGTCGGGGTACACCCTGGGCGGGTCGCCTGTCCGTCGCAGTGACTTGAAACAAATATTTATAAACATTAAACTGAAGCCAAGAGTAACGAGTAACGTTTGTTTTAAAAATGTGAGGAATAGAAAGTACAGATACTTGTTTTAAAATGCATTGAGTAGAAGTCAGAAGTAGGAGGAAAAATAAGTGATGGAGTAAAGTATTGATACCTAAAAAGTGTAGTTAAGTACAGTAAGAGTATTTGTACTTGAAAGCACTGGATATGTGTGGGGGACCGGTAATGGGAGCTTGAGAACAAGCTAGAATAAGTTACCCCCCTTTTTCTTTTAAAACATATCCGTGACCCCCCTTTAAATATCCTGTTTCGTTTTGTAATTAAAAAGCACTTGTATTTCAGTTGTATAAAGGCAGTTTTATAATTAGTATTTTGGCAGAGAGGGAATTAAGCATAAATTAAATTAAATTTGAACAGGCACAAAGGGCAGCCCTGGGTCCTAAGAATCATTATTGACACGTACAGTTCAGCAGACCATCACAATCTGATGTAAAGCATATCAGACTTATGTGTCCCTGTTTATATTTTCAGTCAAAATAGCGATTAAAATCACTTTTTTTTTTTTTTACAACCAATGAATTGCGTCGGTATCTCGATCGTTCAAGTGTGCAACATATGTAGCTCAAATAAGGTTGAGCCGTAAGAAATGTGATGTTCTGCACTGCAAGACAGATCTAAAAATTTGTAAATATTTCTTTAAATACGTTTTTTTTACATTAATTTGAGTAGGTAAATAAAGACTCTGCCAGTGAACTTTAGCATTTTACCCTTAAAATAAAATCACTAGATATTTTGCTCCTGAAATGAGAGACTGCAGTTTTTTTTTTTTTCTTACTTGAAATGTAAATTGTCTTCTTCCATTTGCAAACTGTCTCACTTACCTGCTCAGTTCAAGAAAAAAGGCACTTATTTTAAGAAAAACATTTTTTACAGCAGTGGTTTCTTATCCATCAGTATTGCATTTACTGGACCCTAAAGAGTAAGGAATGAATCCAGATTTTAAGGAAGTTTACAAACAAATTGATTTATCCTTTAAAGCATTTTATCTAATTTTCAAAGGACGACGGACTGACTAACCAAAAACACACATGATAAGACCTCATCCTTCCGTGGCCGAAAATATATGATGCAATAAAATTATATAATTAATAGGAATGAATAGATATTTGTTTCAAATCACTGAATGTCGTTCCACTATCAAATATTTCCTGATAAGCTCTTTGAGATGAGATCTTAACTGCTGGTTGCTCTTTAACCTATTTAACCCTTTTCTATTTAACTTCGAAAAACATTTCTGTGAATTAAGATCAAACCATGATATTGGCAGGAAGCAACAAGCTGATTAACCAGAGAGAATAGAGGCTTTAAGTCTGATTACTAAATCAAAATGTGGCAGAATGGGTTAAGCTGGGCATACACTGTTGGTTATTTTCAATCTTTGTACTCAGCTGCAGCTCAAACTTTTCTGTGAAACCACAGGGTTTAAAAGTTTACAATTCACAATATATGTTATTAAACTGTACAGCCAACACTCTGATGTATTTTACTTACTTACCCTATGTCCAAAAACCACACGCTGGACTGAGTGCTGAGAGGTGGCGCTGTTCTGACTTGTCAATCTGTAAGAAGAAGAAGAAGAACTCTGGTAAATCAGCTCGTAGCTCTGCTTCAACAGCAGGATTTGCCCACAAACATCTGACAAGGGCCGACTAAATTTTAAAGATGTTTGATTTTCTCTAGACCTTACGATTCCGGATCGGGAGGTGGTTGAGAGAGGCTAATCGCCCCTGCTTACCCCTGTATACTACACGACGCAGGAAGAATGATGAGGCTGAAACTTGGCCCGATCAAAAAGATTCCTGCACGAATTGGCCCCAAAAGGGCAAAAAAAACACCCATATTAAAATAATTTAAGCCACATTAAAAATATTAGTGTCAAAAAAAATGTGGCAAGAGTTAAATTTTGAGTCAGAGACTTTCAAAAAAATCCAGGTCTCAGTGCACTGCAGTATGTTGCATCTGAGTGAAAACCACTAAGGGTGTCCATACTGGCCCATGTCCAACACAGAAAGTCCTGTCTAGGATTAGTAGAACCTAACAAGCGAAGGATCAGTGCAAGAAGGCGACCTGGTACATCAGTTTTAAATACCTGAGGAAAATCACACAGTAGAACAGAGGTCTTAGACAGGGGGTCCGCGACCCCTAGGGGGTCCCCAGAGGTACTGCATGGGGGTCGCGAAAGTTTGGGTTTTTTAGACTTTTTTTTTTATATTCACCCTGCAATTTTTTCCACTAATTGAACTGTCTTTAAATCCACATTAACATGAATTCAACAGACTGTAGTAAACAGATAAATGGAGGCAGAAGATGTCTTTCAGTCATCAATGCCAGTGGCGGTTCTAGACTAAATGTACCAGGGGGCCAGGATTCCATAATTTTGGAATTTTATATATTTTTGACTTAATTTTACTTAAAATTACATTTTTCTATAAAATCTGACTTAGAAGAAAAAAAAACATGATGCATTCAGGTTTAAAAATTAGAGGAATTTCTTTTGAAAAAAAGAAAACTGGGATCCAGTCTCAATACGACACACAGGAGCTCTTTCAAGCTGGGCACCGTTTCATTCACAACACCTGTCCCATCAACCAGGAATCAGAATCAGAAATACTTTAATAATCCCATGGAGAAATTACTTTCGTTACATTACTCCATCTGTAATAGAGTGACTATAGGACCAGTTTGAAACACTATTTGTATATGACACTATTTCATACAATATATATAGTTAGGGGGTCCCCGCTCCATCTCGCCATCAGTTTGGGGGTCCTTGGCCTGGAAAACGTTGAAGACCCCTGCAGTAGAAGGAAGACAGCCGGTACTGGCAGCATGACTAAGCTAACATTAAGCTCACATTGACTTTGACGTATTCCAACAACCGAGACTTTGTTTCAGACCATGTATGCTATATAAAAAAAAAATGTATTATGCCTGTGGCCTCTTGACCCATTATAATGCACACTGTCAAGAATGATAAGGCAAAGCAAAGCGGAAATCACAACACATTTCAAATTCTCCAGATCTGTGCCCAGTAAAGTTTTAAATTAATATCTGACACTAAAAAGCTGAACGGCAGCCCAACCTCGCATCTCCCAGCACTTAATTGTCTGATGGACTTATGTAAGCCACCAAAAAATAATTGCAAAAGAGTTCCTGAATCCATGAATTAAGGCATCCTAAGCAGCAAAACGGGACAAACAAAGAATTTAAGGTGACTTTTTAATTTCAGTGCTGTTTGTTTGTTAGGTTTTTTTTTTACGAAGGAGGTGAGAAAAGATAAGATTTCCTTCTGCACTTAAATAACATAAATGAGTGATATAATATAATAATTCAAATAATACCTTTAGACAAAGAGTGGAAGAAAACAAGTGTGATATAATATGTTTGTTATTTACAGTATGTCTATGAAGCCATTTCTCCCATGATCTTGTCACTGATGATTGGCTTAATTACTCATTTAATTTACCTGTCTAATTCTGCCCAGTTTCTCATTACCTCTTATATTATCTACCTGCTTCTGCCTCTTTTTAAGCTGCCTGCTACCAGTCATCATGTGCAGATTATTCTCCAGCCAGTGGGGAGAGTGTGTCCAGCGCTACCTTAGTGTTTCTGATTTCCTGTTCTGCCTCTCAGCCACTGAGCCAGCCTGTTCCCTTCTGACCAGTTTTCTCAGTTATCAGGCCAGATTATCTTTGAACCTTTGGTGAGAATTCTCTACTTACCTGATTATGCTCTGATTACCTGATCCTAACCCGTTCTGCCTCTAGACCTCTGAGCAGCCTGTTCTGATCTGTTTGCCTGACCTGTCTTTGGGTTCCTGCAGGATTCTGCCTGTTGACTGAACATGGATCTACTTTCTAACACCAAACTGGATTTCCCTTCGGTACCTCTTCGGATCTCTGAACTTCGGCTTTGGACTCATCGATGATGACTTTGATTTTGCCTTTTGGAAAGTTCTGCCTTCTTTGGTTTGCATGGATCTGCTCCTTATCCAGTTCTGTAGTCTTCAAGGCTTTAGTGTCTTAAACCACTGCAAAGTTTTCTCTTTTTTTACTGTAGAAAATCTGTATTTGAAAGAATATGTATGTAGCATAGGTTTCAGTGCTGTGTACGGTTCAAAGTATATTAAATACATTCTTTGTTAGAATTAAGGTCATATCACATGTACGGTGTACATTTGAGGACATCCTCAGTACACTGTTATGTACTGTACTGTTGACCTAGTTGATGCTGCATTTACTATGCATTATATTCAGCCCATACAAGGAAAAACTTATACACATATCCAGAAATATGTGTACAAATACTTCTGCACAATTTTGGGTGTTTTAGCAAGTTGCGCAGCTATTAAAAGTTGAAATGTTTATGGCTGGATATTTGATCGGTCTATTTTTCAGAAATCTGAGAGTTCATCTAGATCTTTTTAAGGTTTTGTTGCCTGAGTTACAGTGCATCCTCTTCTGGCCACACTATCGCTAAGGTACGGGACAGAGATTTCCAGCATGATTAATTAAAAAGGCTTAATGTGACATTGTTTTATGTTTCACAAGCCAGAGACGGTGACTCTAAACAGCGTAAAAATTGGTAGGAATGGATTTTAAATTAACTGTGCTGATCTTGTAACCACATATGGACATGGAGGCGCCACAGCATGAGTATGCTCTTAAGTCATATCAGTGGATGAGGAGGCTAACAGTCTAAGCCCATCTTTCTTTTTCTAAGATAATTTTGCAACAAAAAATATGTTTGTAATTGATGCATTTAGGGGGCTACCTACGTTTGTGCATCAGTTACAACAATAGAAACACTTTTTGTGCAATACATAGATACCACACGCAGATAAATAGACCTGCTGCATGTTGCCACTATCAGCACACTTTTTTTTGGTTAGTGTTATTTGGCTTAAGAGGTTTGGCTTCAACTCCTTTGAACATAATTTTTTCATTGTGGACCGATAGTTCAGTCTTGTCTCCTCTGACCATAAAACTTTTCCCTGGAAGGTATTGGAAGGACCATGTGAGCAGCTTCCAGTACGTGTAGAATAAAACTTCAGTTCAAATTTCTGTGCCCAGATCTTGTTTGCAAAAGATGATAGATTGTTCTAACAATCTACCATGCAAAAATTATAATTTATATGGATCATAAAAAGCCAAAAAACATAATGATATTCATGGCTCCATGAAAACTGCTGACCAAACTGGTTGTGTGTTTTTTGTTTTTGAAGATGGCTTGATCTAAGACGGCATTAAGGCCCAGAAAACTACTGAATTCATCCTTTTTCATTGGTTAAATCTGAGAAACAAATTCAGCAGAACATTAATTTGATTCCCTACGTCAGCACTTTATATCCCACACTGAGTGTTTTCACTTTAACACATTTGACCTAAATGAACACATCAGGGACAAATGGAGTATTTACTAACTTTCTGAAACAAGGGGAGAGGCCGAGCAACGTCAGCTCTAGAGCTAAAGCCTTGAACTCTGACCTAGACTGCACGAGTGCCCTAACAACAAAATTATCTCCATTTGAATGAACACTAGCCTCCAGCAAGGAGATTTTAAAGCTAAAAAAAATGTGATTATTTAATGTGACATCTCTGTGTCAGCAGACTGTGGAGCTGGACCTCGGCTGAGACTCAGAGCAGTTATGTAAGTTGGATAAATGGACAAAAAGCAGGATAAACAAGGAGGTTTCCCATCTTGAGGCAGTGGTTTCAAATCAGGATATTTTAGAGATGTACAAACGAACAAAGCAGGTATAGTGCTTTGACCGAAACCTCATGACCGCCTCTCTACAGGGTTTATCCCCGCTCACGACAACACAGATAAATTGGTTGCATCACATGGTTCCTGCTGTTCTCTAAGAAGTTTCATTCCTCAGGAACTATTGCTGGATGAATGGAAACAAAGCTGAAGTGCAGACCTCAAGAAACAGACAGTCACTTGGAGCACCCCTGACGTTCACTCTGAGCGGAACTGCCATTGATCTCCGAAAACAATCCCACTTCCCCTCCGTCTACTGGAGAATGTTTCCCAGCAAAAAATAGAGCACCAGGGATGTGAGATGTAAAAGGGAGAGCTGGGAGAGGAAGAGGAGGAGATGGAGGAGGAGGAAGAGAGGGAGAAGGGAGGTCCAGGGTGGGTGGGTGTTGGGGAGGACACTCTTGTGATGCCCCTGCTATTCTTCTAGTGTGGACAAATAAGTCTACGCTCAGATGCCACAGCTGAAACCAGTTCCTCCTGAAGTTCCTCAGAGGAAGGTAGGGTCACCCATCGCGCTGCTCTCTTCACTCCTCATCTTCATCGAAAAGTAAAGGAGGGTTTCAACTCCTCTTATCAGGAGACCTATTAAGATCTTCCACCTGAGCAGAGTCAAGACCAGCAGAGCAGGTAAGCTTGTGTGATTTACAGAAAGGGGAGCTGTCAAACGCCGCTGCCAGAAAGCGAGAGTCTATGAGGTTAGAGATGATTTGTTGATGGACTGGGAGGCCTGCCGTTTATTAGAGAAGATGTCCTCCCTGGCAGGTACCGCTCTCAACCTTCTCCCACTCTTCCATCTTCATCATCCTCAGAAAGAGATGCTTGTAGTTAAAGAAATGGCAGGAAAGGGAACATTTAAATGAAAGCCACTGGCAGTGTTTGCTTCATGAATGAGAGATTTAAGGATCCCACTCTTCAATATGATTATGTCGAACCGAAAATCTGATTTAACACTTTCACGCTGTTTCACACATTTTTTAACTTAAGTTTCCTATTTATGCTTTCAGCCGACTTATCCAACACTAATTCAAATTATTCTTCTTATTTAGAAATCTTATTTGTTTTCTAAGCTGTGACAAATGCAGTATAACAAAGTGTACATTACATTTTTTTAAAGATATGTTAAATTTAATTTCGGTGCTTAATGTATTAGTTTACTTATTTGTATTCCTCTTTTTATTGTTTGTGAACTTTGTTTTAGCATTTTTTCACACTTATTGAACATATACTTTACAGTCTTTATTTCCAGTTTCTCTTTATCATCATTCACACAACTGCCTAACATTGCCACATTAGTTCATACCTTATTTTTCCACAGGCTTGTTTGTCCTATAAGCTTCTTGGCATCTACTCTCATTGCTATTTCTTTTTCTAAAAATTTTCTGTTTCAAAACCCTTATGTATAAAAAATGCTCTAAATGCAGTTTGATTGATTGCTTAAAGAAATCAATCAAGAAATCTTCATAAGGTTTGAAGATTGATTTTATTTCTGTTAATTAAGTATATATGAACAATATGTACAATTTTTGATGATTTTACTCCTATTTCATTGGACATAAGAAGATCATCAGTATATGAATATATTCAAAGAAGGTTTTAATCGGGAATCCTCTTTAGTGGAAGTTTTAAAGTATTACGAGAAAAATAGTCTTTAATAATCAATACAAGTACTATATTTACACTTGGTTATGATGTTATTTAAGGATTTCTATTATGTGTAAGGGGCAGAAATCCTCTTTAAATGAAATATTTTTAGCTTCTAAAAATAAAAAAGCTAAAATACACAGAGATTTTATCAGCCTATAATATCCCAAGGTGCTTAGATATGACACAGATTTTCATAAAAATTTATATTTGTATTATTATTATGTTATAATACTATAAGAGTAATAATAATTGTGTTTATGATCAATATTGGCATAAAGAAAAAATACCCAGAATGTCCATTTATTGCTCTTAGAAAATGTTCATCCCACAAATAAACCTCCCAGATACAGACTGCATGTTTATTGCTAGACCAGAGATTCAGGTTTGACCGATTTCTGAAGGCTTTTCTGACCATGTTTTACTCAATTTCAAACCAACTTATAAACCGAAATAATAAGACTGATCACCCTACAGCAACTTAGATTGTAGAACCGTCTATTTTGTGCACATCCATCTCTGTATACCACTTAACAGGACAGGTCCAAGCCGCATTTAACAGAGATCTGCAGAGAGGGTCACTGAGGCTATGACCATCTAGTCTGGGATTGAGGGATTACGGCCAAAATAAGGGAACAAATCAGATCTCTACAGACTCCACGCATCCTGGCATCAAAGGCTGTTCAAATTCTTATGTTTTAGAGCAAAAACAAGCTTTCTTACTCCAGGCTCTCTCATGTTAAACTCAATGAACACCTCAGTGTCAGGTTAGTCAGACACTCTCCTAGAGCAATCAGAGCTTTTACACAGAAATAACCTAACTTCAACCTTTTAATCTATTTTTCCTAATATTGATCAATTTATATTTGTTTGTTTTTGGATTTTTTTATCTGATCCTTTCCTCTTTAAGCGTGTTTGTTGTTTGTACTGTTGATTTTAATGTGAGTAATTTCCCTCTGGGATTATTAAAGTATTTATGATTCTAATTCTGAGCAATGGAAAACCAAAGTCTTTTTTTTTGTGCTGAAAACGGGCAGATATAGCTGATTAAAAAGCTAGCTGGATGTGAGTCACAAGGCTGAAAGTGTCTTTATTTTTTAGCTTTTAAAAGACAACTTGTAAGGCAAAGTTATTATTGTATGAAATGCAATTAGAATTTTGTTATAATGAACCTTAAGGGTATCAAAAAGCATAAAGCAAAATGTCAACTAAAAGTGCTTAAGAGTAACAGTGTTAGAGCAGATCCAGTGGTCCTCTACAGTGCCCTGCAACTGTCTACCTAGTGTAAACGGAGATGTTTGTTATTAGTCATTATTCTGCATAAACACGCTCAGTAGTCTTGAGAACAACAGATCCACGCTAAGGTGAGACTGAGAAATGTCTCTACTGACGCTGAAACCACCCCGACTGAAACAAAGTCAGCGTTGGTACAACAGAGAGGATCAGCATCGTAAAACCGCCTGTTTATCAGTGTGGGACGGATATGTAGTATATATACAAAAAAGAAAGATTTGTAGAAATGTACCTAACAGCCGGTCAAACAATAAAACAGCGTTTAAATCCAAGGATGAATGTTTTGTACATGACTGCATTGAAACAGATAAAGCAGATGAAAATGTGCCAAACATTTAATATGTCACCCCTCCCTAAATAGCAGCAAAAAAATGTTTTGTTTTATTTTGGGAGGGAGTAAGTTCATCCAAATGTCCTGCATATTAAGCACCTCTCAGATATCGGAGTCTACTCTAAAAGTTTCAATTTATCGCCATAAACAGCTAAACAATCGATCATAAGGAGTCTGTGGCTTTGTGTTAAGCTGCGGGCAGATGAGCAGCCTTACAGCCATGTAAGGTAGCAGGCAGCATATTGGACCACTAGCTTCTGCCGGCCTGACTGATCTACGGCTGCCTAGATGCATGCTGGATGTGTGGAGGGTAGCAACAGGTGACTCACATTAGAGAGAACCACTCTCCCCCTCACTCTGCATTCGATCATCTTTCTAGGTCACACAATCCCCAGCTTGCTGCCATGCCAAGTCAATACAAGCTAAACTTATACATGTTCACTGTTGACTGTAATCCCTCTGGGATGGATGTGTACGCCTCCCCTGCCCTGCCGCTTAGCATCCAGACAGCTGCTGCACCTCTAAAACAACAAGTGTTAAAGCTATGGCTCAAATATAGAAAAAAAGGATTTAAAATATGTGCAACATGCACCTCTTATGATAAAAATTTTCCAACATCACTGGATTTAGATAAAAATAGTATATACAATAGTATATATACAACAATAGTCCTCAAACTAAATTTGGCAGCCTGGATCATATCCTCTACAGAGCTGTTAATATGCATTTCAAGAGAGATTAATGATACTTTTACGTTCAGAGTGTTAAGCTGAATGTGCCAGAAGGAACTTTGTAGAACCTAGAAGGTGATACATTAGGTACTACTCACAAGTGGACCCAAGAGCAAGTCCTATTTAGACAAGCAGCATCTTTATATAACACAATATTTATTTTATATCTGCAATGCCTTATGAAATAATTCATTACCCTTTAACTACATTTTTTAAGTTACCAATCTTCTTGTTTTTCTAGTTTAAAATCTCTAGTTTCTAGTTTAAAATGCTCTTATACTCCTAAATAAAAACTAGTGAACCACTTGTTTGAGAAGTTGTTTAAATACAGCCATCAGGGAAGGTCTCAGTGGTTTGCGGGACAACATTATTAAAAAAAAACAAAAAAACATCATAAAACCAAGAAAGGTCACAGAGACAATGATGTTATTGATTTATTTTATCATCTCATGGAGACGGCAGCCATGTGGAAAAGCTTGTCCTGGTTAGATGTGACCAAATCAACTCTATTTATGGTGGAAATCTAACATTGAAGCCTTGATCTAAATACATGACAGTTATGAAATAAACCTGCTAGAGGCTATGTAGAGAATTAAGCAGATGTTCAACCACAGCTCTAAATATACAGCAAATAAAATCCCATTTGGATCAGGTTGAAAATTTACAGACACTCTCCAATCAATCTGAGCTATTTTATGGGCCAAATTTCTACACAATTGGCAGACATATACCCTAAAACACTTGAACCCATAATAACAGTTTAAGATCAGTCTATGAAGTCTTTGGGGCTGAATACAAATGTATCACACTGTTTTCAGATCTATTTAAAAACAAATAAATAATAAGAAAACATTTATAGTTATTTTTTTTTCTTCTTAATCATGTGATAGTTTGTGTTGCATATCACATAAAATTCCAATAAAATGTTTATTGTAAGTCTAAGGTTGTGATTTTACATGCTTTTTAAGCGTTTATTAATTCATGAAAAGATAGTTTTTTTTTCTCTTTTGTCATTAAAGAGGAAACCAATGGTTTCAAAGTTTTTAAAAATTCGATAAAACATATTCCAAAGCCCTGGAATCACCCCTCAGCTTTTCCTGTAATGTATGGCTCTTTTGTCTTTGCTTTATGTTTTGAATAGGCTATAGAAATATCAATAAATGAGTCTCTGTTACAGGCTGCTGGTAACAACCAGCTTACAGACCCTGCTAGTTTTTTGACTAAACTGTTTGTAACATCTAGAAAATAAAAAAAAGTGGTCTCTAGGAATATAGAAGACTGTTTATATCAGTATAAATGCACGATTCATAGGAAAAAATGAGTGGCTTAAGATTGAAACAACTAAACAATCTTCCTCTGATAGTGCTTAACTGATCGAACTGCAAGTCATTTAAAAAGCAGCTAAACTTCAAATAAATGCGATGAACTATTGCCAATAACCAGATTAAAGATGAAAGTTATTCCAAGCATCCAGCAGGTAAATCTTCATTAGTGCAAACAGAAAATCTGCATGGCATCTGCATAGCTTTATGAATATGTTACTGCATACTTTGCATTAACATTTGCCAAGCAAAACACATTTTAAATTATTAGAAAAGCAATACTTCAATACAATCTTTTTGGACCTGTTTTTTTTTTTTTATATCCAATAGAATCTCTTGAGAAAAAATTGTACACTGCAAAAAATGGAAATCTAAATAAGTCATTTTTGCTCAAATTAAGTGCGTTTTTTCTTGAATTGAGAAGGTAAGTGAGACGCTCTGCCATTGGAACAAGACAATTTACATTTAAAATAAGAAAAAAACAATTGCTTTGTCTTATTTCAAGTGTATATTATCTAATGATCTTATTTTAGGAGTAAAAATACCCATTCCATTGGCAGATCATCTTATTTACCTGCTCAAATTAAGGGTAAATACACTTAATTTAAGACAGTTTTTACTTATTTCTAGATGTTTTTTGCAGTGTACTACATTCATAGCAAGGAAGAATATAGCTTTGTCTTATACTTTCTTGGGTGGAAAAAAGGGCGAAAAACTAAACGTATACAGAAGGGATATGAAATTAGGTTTTTCCTCTTCTTTTGAGCTTTACTTTTGATATTTAACTATATATTTAGGGGGTAAACTTTAGTACTTTCTGTGCATAAATTAGTCATGATATATTTTAGATTATACAGTTTGTTAAGGTTGCAAAATAATAAACTTTATCGGATTTTACTGTAAAATATACCAATGGGCATCTAATAGTTGTCAAGTATATGTTTTGCTTTATTGTGCCTTAACCAAGGCAGGTTTTGTCAGAAAACAGTCAAACAAGATAACCTAAATTTGCCACTCAATGTAAACAGTTTCTCCCCCTCTGATTGTAGTCTAAACAAACCCAGACAATTGGAGCTAAGCCAAGGAAATGTATACAAAGCCATCTGAATGCCTGTGTGTTTACGGGGACGGCACAAAGCAAGCAATGTAATGCAAAGTGTTGAAAGGATTCTGACCCTGTCAAACAAGGCGGATCTGAGCTAAAAATTGCATAAATGTTTTTATCCACTTAAAACTTATGGTTATAGGGTGAGTTTACGCTTTGTTGTGTTTTTATGTCTGTTTAAAATGTTTTATATTGTGGCATTTCTCATGCTTCTGATACCATTTACTGGAACCTTATTAAGAATTACAGCCTGTTAGAGAAAACTTTGAAACCATGCGTCACTGCATTCTCATCTAAACATAACTTTAAGGTGGTACAACCAGGGTTTCTTCACCCTTATGGGTCGGTGTGGGCTGATGAGATTTCTAAAACACAGCCGCTGCCCTCTAAGGTAAAAGTGAGCAAGGTCCAACAGGCTGGAGGATTTATTGATGTTTTGTATGGAGGAGAAGGCACGTGGCATTTCTAGAGTCATGACTGTGGCAAGACACATGAGCAGCAGTGATCACGTTTGGCGATTGAGTGAAGAGGCTGTTTCTTCTCTCATCACCTCTCTGAGCTGGAGTCCATACCAGCTTGGTGTTGATGTGGAAACTATTCAGACAGAGTTTAGTTTGAGTTGACCTTCGGGTATTTAATAGGGTGAAGTTTCATGTACTTTCTCAGTTTTACAGAGTTGTCAATTTCATATAGAAATATCTAACAGGTGTATGATAGCTTTGCTATGTGCTATTCTGAATACCCCCTGACCAGATAGGCCATTGCTTCTCCATTACCCTCCACTGGGCTTCTAAACAAATGTGACAGGGGTGATTATATGCAGGCCAACCGGGCTGCTCGGCAAAGGGCAAGTTGCATCACAGTAAATCCCTGGTTATTGCCAGCGGCACTGGTATGACAGACAACCCGAAGGTGTTTCTAACACAGCAAAGAGATTCACTGAAGGAGCTCAGCTGTCATTTCTGTCCTTTCTTTCTTGTGAATAGTTTGAGCTGAAACCTTGATCCTTTTGTCTTGCGGAAATCATATTGTTTGAGATTGCTTCCTCTGAGAGCAGGAACAGCTCAGTCAGAGAGGAAAAGACTGCTACTGCTTATTCCACACACACTATGGAACATGGATACTAATTACTGCATTCTTATGTGTTTAAGTAGGATATAATATAATAGACTAAATCTGAGTGTCAGGATTGTGCAACTTCTCATAGAACATTTTTTCACACCATTTACAATTAAGACAAAAACAGTGAAGCAATAATTATTCTAACATATTGCTTATTATAGATGCTTTTTAAGCAACATAGTTGCTATTTTTAATTGAATACAGACAGACAAATGTATTGTCATATTCAAGTGCAGATTATTAAATCTTGTTGTCTTTCAGTCCTTTTTTTATGCAGCAGCACAAGTAAAACAGTCTGTTTTGGCTGGTTTATCAGTCAGGTTGTCTGCACTGGTAGCCTGACAACAGGTGGTTGGTTATCAAACAAGCCTTTTTTGTGTGTATTTTATTGTGGATATTTTTCTAAACATCATTTTTTTCGCTTTAGTATGAAATTAAATAAATATAGCCGCCTTCAAACAGTCATCAGTCATGCTCAGCAACAGGTGAGGGCAGTTCACTGTTACTTTGTCCAATATATCTGGAGAAAACCATGGAAATTTCTCCTGCATCCCATTGAAGGACTGGAAATCGGAGGAACTTCATAACAGGAAGTTTTTTTTATAGTATATTCGATACTGATAGACATTCCAAACAAAGATTGAACACTTTTTATACTTTATAATAATTTAGATGAGATGGTACTTGAATTTCCCAAGTAAAAGGCTAAAGCTAGTAAAACTTTTAAGGTGAAAATGAATTAGTTATAATAAAACCACCTTTTATCATCTGAATTGTCCAACAATATCTGGTTTCCATTTTATCTCATGTTGTTACAACCCAGGCCATGTTTTTATTAAAACAAAAGAAAATTTAGCAAAGGAAAACAATTTACTTTCAAAAGATTCTCATGATCTTGTTTGAGATTATTTAAAGCTTGGATTTTTTTTTTAATCCAGAAAAAAGAGTCTATCACTAATCTCATGGTACGTTTCCCATGCGGAGATGTTTGTTCACACAGACCTCACAGGTGAGGGAAGCCTGTTGTCAGTATCAGCTGATAAGAGCGTTTGCTGTTTTAATGTGCAACCTCCTGCCATTGTGCCGGCTGGAATCTTATTCCCTTCCTCCAGCTCAGAGCCTGTTTGTGATTTACTTCCAGTAAAGATCATCAGCCTCATCCGAATGGGGCTGTGAGCCAGTTCCCAGTCTGGGACTTTGGTACAGCCCTCCTACCAGGCTCCAGTTGTTGCAGGTATTGGGTGGGTTCAGGAAACAAGGCAGTAGACCAAACAAACTGTCCTACGTTATGCTCCGGCGTATCCAACCTGGATGAGGTTTAGATGTCTATGCAAATATTTTCATAACTGTGATCTATTTCCTTATATACACCCCCTCCACATCCAGTGGGAACCTTGTTAAAAATGTAAACAAACAGCCTCAAAATGAAGCATGTCTCTGTTTATTCGGCCAAACCGTTTTGACCATTTACCTAAAGGAAGGACTCATTAACAACCCACTAGGCCACAGGTGTCAAACTAGTTCCAGAAAGGGCCGTGTGGCTGCTGGTTTTCTTTCCACTCAAGCAGTAGCACACCAGACTCCATTCATCTCATCAAGGTGAGTCTAGTCTTAACCTGATGACTTGATGGGGTGAATGGAGTCTGGTGTGCTACTTCTTAGGTGGAAAGAAAACCAGCAGCCACACGGCCCTTTCTGGAACCACTTTGACACCCCTGCACTAGGCAAAGACCATCTAACCTGGAAGTAGCCAGTTTGATATGTGTAGAACTGAGTTGAGCTCTATGTTACCAATCTGGGATGGCCGCCGTTCAGTCTGTCCGGGAAAAAGAGGGAAATTTAGTACAATACTTTGAGCTGATTGGGTGACGTGCCAGCTAGTACCGCCTTCCATAATAGCAGCCAATCGTAGCAGCGAATCATTTGCAGCTTCTTGAGTATTTTCACAACTAGCGAAGTAAGCTGATACATTTTCCAAATCCTGTCAGAAGAAAAGCACAGAAATCTTTCCCTTCTACAAATGCACAAAGTGTGTCTCTTTGCTCCCTTTTTAAAAGAGAAATTGTCTCTATTTTAGCTAAAACCGAGTCAATTGAGGTATCGACAGGTGAGTCATCCATCTCAGCCATGTTTGTAAAACCCTGGCAAGGCCCTTCTGACTGTCATCATTCCTACAGGTCCCACCCCAAAAAACACTGCTGGTTTGACATTAGTCCACATTGCTGATGTTATGAGATGGACATATTAGTCTTTCAAGTCTTTCAAGATGGATTGGTTGTGAGACAAAAAAAACTCAAATCTCGCAACAATCCAGTTTGCAGCGCATGGTTAAAGACCATCAGGTTTTACATAAAAAAACCTGGTATTTTAGTAGTTAGAGATGCAATGCAGTATAGTCCCATTTACACAACCCTTTTGAAACCGTGCTGAGATTGGTCAGAGCATGGTAACCGGGAGAACTGTTGAGTGTAAATGGCACACAAAACTGAACCGAACTGCGCCAGACACAATCGAACAGCGCCAAACTGGTACTAGTTCAACAGTAGGGCTCGGCGCGGTTCTTGCTTGGTTCTCAGCTGACAAAGAGTGCATGAGCAGACCACGTCATCTCCTTACAGTCAGCCTCCGTAATCATGAAACTTGAGACATTCATAAAAATACAAGCTTCCCTACCTTGCTGTACGATTTCCAGTGATGATTCTGCTTAGCAGTGTAATAAACCTCAACTCCTGTTGTGTCTGTGAGCCTTGATTAGACTATCAATTGTTGTATCAACTTCCCAAAAGCTGACTCTGTCAAGTAAATTCACCAAAGGCTGCACAATGCACTTGTTTGGCAATAAATTGAAATTCTTCTTCGCCTGACTCTCCACAAACTTCCTGAATGTTACGGGCGCCATCCGTATTGATTTGCGTGTTTACCTCTAGAGCAATAGAGCAGAGAGCAGTAGTACCGTAGATCGTCACTAGGAGGCCAGGAACCGTGCTAAAGGGATGTGAAAATGGTCGTAAGGAACCAAGCTCGGCACAGATCCGTTTTCAGAGAGTAGTGTAAATGCAGCTTGTAATAAAGCTTGGGGACAAATAGTTCACAGCCACTTAGTCAGCATGGACGCCTTTTTCACTTAAGGCTAAATTCAGTAATAGGTTCAGTTTAAATGATACCGTCCTAAAATGTGTGTTGCTAAAAATCCCATTGTTAGCCTTAACTTACTGACTCAACCAGACACAGCTGGACTCCCAGTGGTGTCTGTTAAATCCCACACCTAAGGGATATTACTGAAGAGAGTAGCAAGCAACCAACTGGCCTGTAGCTGCTGTTCAGCACAAATCCCTGGACCAAAAAGAGAGAGAACAGAGGTGCAAATCCAGCAGGGACAACATCAAAAGAGCTGTCCGGATCAGATCCACAGTGATGAAATAATCATTTGAAAACTGCCAGAACAGGACAACAGCTGGCCTGGCTGGTAGAGGACATGTAAGCTGAGCAGGTGCACTCAGAGAGAAAGCAGGCAAGCAATCCGAGGCTGGCAAGAAAAACTAAAAGATACAAACTGTTAAAAATCCTTATCCAACTTCCCAGTTTTTAAGGAATGGCTGCAAATAAGTTTGGCCATGCTAATATTTTTTTTTTACTGGAAAATAAACCTAATGAATGAACCCCTATTTAAAAGTCCAATTATGATAAAGAATCTCTCAGCAGCAGGCAATGCAGTAGTAAGGTATCATCTAGCATCACTAGTTCAGTGATGGAGAGAGGGGACCATCTCTTTGCATGTAAACAATAAGAAAAGCTCTGGACCACAGTGTTACCAGCAAAGGAAAAAACCACCAATGGGTTACATTAAAGAGAGAGTTCATCAGGGGGAACATAGAGTCTCTGTGTTTTCCTCTTTCTGATAGCATATATAATATTGTATACCATTTCCCTTCAGCTGCAACTCAAGCCTTTCAACAGTGTATACATTTTCTATAACCTTGTTTTAACAGTTCCTTTCAGCTTTTAGTTTCATCCATCACATATAAGACACCAGCAGATGTAAGGGGTCACACCTTGATGGGTTTTCTCACCCTCTCAGTGGTGTTAGAGGCTCTCCATTGGCAACAATAAAGCTGATTGTGGAGCTGCCTTATAGGGTGATTCTCAACTGAGAGCTACAAGCTTCTCACTGCCATGTTTGGCTCGGGGAACAGCGCGTTATCATCGACTGTTTTAGAGGTTAGATGCAGAAATCTGATTGACGCCTCCAGGTCTGTAGGGAGCTCGTCACACAAAGGACTGTAAAGCTGGAGCTGATGGTGATCTGCAGGCACCTCAGGCCAGGTCAAAACTCTGTAAGGATGGACAGAAGGACTACTCTTTCTCTCTCATTCTCTCTCTTCCTGCCTGTTTGTCCTTCATGTTCAAATGTTATCATTTCTCTTAGTCTACACATCTCTCTGTTGGCTGTTTTTAGATGGATGGCATGCTGAGCTGCTCCCACTATCACCTCAGCTCCCTCCTTATGTTTTTCTATGTCCTTTCATTCCTCCTCATTGTGGCTAATTTAATGATCATTAATCCACAAAAGGTAAAATATAATGTCTTCCAATTCCTCTATTTGTTGTAGATCAGTGATGTAGCTCAACAATAATTATTCACTCAATATAAAAAAGAAAAAGCTAATTTAGTTGAATTTCTTTAGAAAAGGGATCTGGAAATCCTCTAAGATGTATATATGATTATAAACGTTTGATAGAATAAGATGAAATTCAGCATTTAATGTGACTTTACCAGGTCCTTACTTCTTCACAAAAACAAAGAAAAACAGACAAAAATAAGAAGGGAAGGCAGCGCATCCATATCACGTCCAGTACCAAAGATAGAATAGAACTAATTTTTACAAAATTTCCCAGAGTTTACCACATATTTCCTTAAGAAAGCTTTGCCTGTCATAAAGTCTGATTTAACTCAAATAATAAACACGTC
This sequence comes from Cyprinodon variegatus, assembly GCF_000732505.1. Lineage (NCBI taxonomy): Eukaryota > Metazoa > Chordata > Actinopteri > Cyprinodontiformes > Cyprinodontidae > Cyprinodon > Cyprinodon variegatus. Next base: position 817,774 of record NW_015150817.1, read on the forward strand.
CCTTCTGGCAGGTGTTTTTCTCCAGCCTCTACAAACACCAATTATCAAAACACAGTTGAAAAACAGTAACTTAAAAAAGCTGGTACTGCAGAACTACAGGCCTATCTCAAACCTTCTGTTTATCACTAAGATTATTGATTCCTGCTCACTAGCACTTGTCAAGGTGTTTAATGACAAGATCAATCTTTTTAAATCCAGGCTGTGGAAGAACTACAGTGCTGGTATTACTGGACCTTAATGCAGTCGGTCAGAATCCCAAAATCCTGCTGCGAGCATCCTCACTAAAACTGAGAAAGTTGAGCACATCACCCCATGTCTGAAATCCTCCCACTGGCTCCCTGTCTCTCAGAGAATAGACTTAAAAATATTTCTGTTAGTCACTGAATAAAATAGCTCCAACTCAGACTTTCTATCCATGTATAAATTGAACAGACTTCTGTGTTCTTCTAATCTACTCTGCTTTCGGTGAACCAGAACAAAACATGGAGAAGCGGTGTTTACTTTTTAGGCTCTGTTCATCTGGAATAAATTCCCTGAAAAAATAAGAAAGTACTGAAAACCTAAGATGCTTTAAAGTGGCCTTTGACTGTGCTATCTGTGATTATTTGTAAGTAAGTTTGCTGTCCAAAATTCTTTCCTTTTAAAATCAATCATTTTTATTATTCTTTGTTATTATTATTATTATTATCCTGCATTCTAATTTATCTGTGTTTCCAATTATTTATAGCACTGTGAAAAGTCTTGCTGCTGAAATCTGCTATGTAAATAATCTAGCCTTGCCATTTTTCTGTCATTTTGAAAAGACATTTTGTGTCTTTTCAGCAACAATGACATCGGCCCATTTAAGTCTACTATTTAATAATATCACTTAGATTTTTTTTTTTTGCCGTATTTGAAATTAAACTTTAAAAAAAGCAGAAGCAAAACTGTAAATAGTGAAAATCATGTGCTGAACTTTGCATTTTTCCTTTTATGAAAGATTCAAATTTTGTTCAGTTGTTTTCTAAAGAAATTTTGCACGGTAGTAATTTTTAATTCAGTATCTGAATGAAAGGCAAAGCTAACTTTAGCAATACTTGATCTCCGAGGGTCACAATTGGCCCCTGGGCCTCAACTAAAACGCACCTGGTGTAGATAAACATAACGCCCAAACACCTGGGCAATTGAAGAAATTAATGAAATAAATGTTTAAAAAAAAGAAGGTGAAACATGCTAGCTTAAAGTCTAACCTCAAATGTAAACAGCAGTAAACCTTTTGCTGTCTCTGTTCTCAGAAACAAGTGGTGAGTAAGAACTTAATTGTCTGTGAATGTCAAAATTTTAGATTCCATATAAGGAAAAGAAAACGGTTTTGTGTTATGCAGTTTCATTTTCATAATAAATTTGCCTTTTGGAATCATTTCCCAAAAGTATAGGATCGTTTAAATCAGACTTGACATTTTTGTTAAACTTTTTGCCACACATTAAAGAAAAGGCGTCTGTCCTTCAAGCCTAATTCTCAGCCCAGACATGTGAAGCACAGGGGAATATTTTATTATCAGGCAACTGACGGTCAGACATTATTTTGATAGTTATGAAGAAGTCCTATTTTAGAAGTGTTGTATAGAACCCCCCTCTAAAAAGATCAATAATGCTCTCATGACTTTTTTTGTAAGTTACAAAAACTGTTTCTGTGTTTCCGTAAATGACTCCTAGGCTCTCTCGATCTCGCTCTCATGGGAAAAAGTTTGCTCTCATGCCAATGTATCCAGTCCCCATTTATTTCACAGGCTGAGAAGCTATTTTGAAGACATAATATGACAAGCGTCCATTTCACTGAACTGGAATGCAAACTAGTTATTTATATTTCTCTTTTTCCACTGTTTAATTCCAGGTGTGTCCTTGGACTTTGAGCAGAGATGGGGGACTGGTCTCTTCTTGGGAATTTCCTTGAAGAGGTCCAGGAGCACTCCACTTCCGTGGGAAAGGTTTGGCTCACCGTCCTTTTCATCTTCCGCATCCTGGTTCTGGGCACGGCAGCGGAGTCCTCCTGGGGAGATGAGCAGAGTGACTTCCTGTGTGACACTCAGCAACCCGGTTGCACCAACGTTTGCTATGACAGTGCCTTCCCTATCGCCCACATCCGCTACTGGGTGCTGCAGATCGTGTTTGTCTCCACGCCCTCCCTGATCTACATGGGCCATGCTATGCACATAGTTCGTAGGGAGGAGAAGAGGAAGAGGATTGAGCAGGAGGAGAGGGAGGCGAGGGAGGATGATGGAGAAGACCTGCAGAGGGAGAAGGAGTACCTCCAGCAGAAGGAGAACAGGAAGGAGATAATATCTGAGGGAACTGGTGCGGTTCGCTTAAAAGGAGCCCTGCTCCGCACTTACATCCTGAGCATCCTGATCCGAACAGTGATGGAGGTGACCTTCATAGTGGTGCAGTATCTAATCTATGGGGTGTTCCTCAAGGCGCTGTACCTCTGCAAGGCATGGCCCTGTCCCAACCCCGTGAACTGTTACATGTCGCGGCCCACCGAGAAAAACGTCTTCATTGTCTTCATGCTGGTGGTAGCCGGCGTGTCTCTTTTGCTGTCTGTGTTGGAGCTCTACCATCTTGGTTGGAAGAGCATTAAGGCTTGCATACGTAAAAGGATGGTAGAAAAGAACAACCAAAAAACCATGACCGTGGTTGTAAAATCCAGTAACCAGCCCCAACCTTCTGACTCCTGCACCCCACCCCCTGATTTCGAACACTGTCTGACACCGCAGGAGTCCATGAACCCCATGACCTCCATCGCCTCCCATCCTTTTAACACCAGGATGGCTCTGCAGCAAAACTCAGCCAACCTGGCAACTGAACGGCACCACAGTTGTGACAACCTAGAGGACGAGCAGGATTTCCTGAGGATCAGATATGAGCAGGCCCCTGCGGAGCTACCAAACGGCTGCTCATCGCTGATGCATTCAGGCTTCCTGAAGGACAAAAGACGCTTGAGCAGGACCAGCGGCACCAGCAGCCGGGCGCGCCAAGACGACCTGGCAGTATAGATGGTCTCAAAGAGAACCAAAATGAGGATAGAGCCATGACTTATAAGCACAACTCTAAAGCCTCGCAAAAATATCAACATCCCTTCAGCTTTTATTACATGTTTTCAAGTCAGAACCACAAGTTTTACAGTTTATCAAAAGTTATGGGGATCAACCAGCTTAAAGTGTTATTTTAGGTGAAGGAAAATCAATCAATCAAGTTTATTTGTATAGCCCTTTACAATAGCCAAATGGTACCCAAAGTGCTTTACAACAAAGCCATAAAACAATACATAACACATACAAAACATTAAATAGTTAAGACATTAAATAGTTAAAAGTCTGAGGCGTGCATCATATTTACATTCACAAAACTAGATGTTAAATTTAGTCCACTCCCCTTTCGTTAGGTAGCACATGCCCAGCCATAATGGATGAGGAAGGTCTATGACCACATGTAGACGTTTCCCAAAACATCAGAATTACATTTACTTTGAACAAACACCAGCGAACTGCATTGTGTAAAAATGGTTGTGTGCTTCTGGTTATTTTCTATCAAAAAGTGAATTTCAAAACAAGTTTTTAGGGATTCTCTATTAGGTCCTAATCTTCTTTAAACTTCATCTCTAACTCTGTTTTGGTCCTTGCTTTTCATAATGCTAATTGTTCTTTTTTTCAAGCAAACCTATGAGACTCTCATCACTTAAATTATAATGATATATTAAAGACGGGTGGATTCTAGGATTACTTTAAAAAGCAGTTAATTGCTGGGTTTGCATTTTACAGTTAGAAAAATAAGAGAGGACACAACTTTTCAGAAAGCGCTGAATCATTGTCATTTCACTACAAAAATTTCTGTAAAATTGTTTTGGTCAATTGAAGTTTATGGTTTCAATGCAAGAACATGCGAATAAATCATCAAGGAGCTGAAAAATGTTTTGGCAGGATGTAAGTTTAATAGCCCTAAAAGACAATACTGTCATAGGGGCTGACTTTTTATACCATCTACGGACGATTTACAGAACACTGACCTGTGAAAAGACTGCACAAATGTTACATACGAATGCTTTCTGGACAGATAAGGAGGCGTGTTACTAAGCTTGAAATTAATAATTTTAAAACGAACTGCAAAAATACATCGGGTTAACAGAGAAATTGAAATTGATATACTGAATAATTTTATTTTCGATGTTATTTAATTTTAAATCAAATTCATCTCTTTCTTTGTTATTTTCCATTTTACCAATCCCAGAACTTGGCATCATTAAGAGATGAGGAATATTTATGGCATTAACTGTGAACAGTTTTCATATTTGCATGAAAATAAAAAGTGCCTTGAAAGGTTAAAGAGGATAGATTTTTTATTATTATTATTCTCTCTGCAGCTTCTTTTACTAATTCAATTGCACTAAACATTTTGATCAAAAAAGAAACAAAGAGATAAAAGAATAATAACTTTGATATGTGAAAAAACTTTCCTTTATGTTTGTGTGCAAACGTGATGTCAGAATGTAGCTTCTTATATTGTCTCTCTGAAGGTATTCAAAGTCTAAATTTGAAAGAATGTTTCCTGCTGAGATGTAGCGTAATGAGCAGATTCTGCCACTAGGTGGCGACAATGCACTTGTGTTTTTCAGATTGTATTCTGGATTTCTTATATAATCATTCCTATGCAATATGTGTTCTTTTTTACTCTGTATGTATTTTTGTTTTACTTTCATTCTATATAGAAAATATTTGTGCAAACAAATAAACAAATTTATTTGCAATTGGACGTCGGAAGATCATCCAAAAGGATTCAGCTCTTTTGTTTTTATTATTCTTTTGCATATTATAATATACCAATAAACAATTATTGGTAAGAATAAGGAGTCCCTTTTGTCATTAATACTCAGATAAGATAAAAAAAAAAAAAAACAAGCACCGTTTGAGGATACTTTATAAAATATTAAAACAAGAAAACATATGTGCACAAATTGTGGCAGGTAGTTTTTACATACACAGAATGTCTATCTTTATCTTAAAAAAAAAAAAAAAAAAACATGTATCCAATTTTAGCTAAAAAAATGTATTTACTATGGTTCATTTGTAAAAATAAATAAATAAATAATAAAAAATAAATAAAATTATATATATATATATATATATATATATATATATATATAAATGTATCTGTTTTGCGTATTTTGATAAAACGACAGAAATCTACTTATATCAGAGTGAATTATAAGACATTTTAATCTGTATTCTATGTGCTTGTTATGAAATGTAATTTTAATAATCTAACAAGGGAGGAAAATACAAATATTACATTTTATAAAACAATAATAAAAGTACAGAAATAATTCAAAAGTCCTAGCAAATAAATAAATAAATAGATTCACGTACAGCTTTTTTCCTGTAGAGGGCGCTTCAACACATTCTTGCATTATTGAAACCCAACCGGCAAATATGACGCAGTTGTGGTCATCCTTGGGATATGTAGTTTATGGCTCCTCTGCGTCACTATGGCAGCCATTGTAAACCGTCGTATGTTTGCCTACAGTTCCCAGCGACATGTCCACAGGTACCGGTGTCAAGAGTTCCTGAGCGAATGACAGGTCAAGTCGGATTTTGTATCGGAGGCAGCTCATCATCTTTCACCCCCAGCGACTTTTTTTTTTTAAGTAAGTAACACGAGCAGAGCTAACTGATAGCTGTCCTGTACTTAAACGGTTTGTGGGTTTGAACTTCCGGTATCATCCTGTGATGTTGTAACTGGATAGTTTCGAAACAGTTGCCGTATTTAAACTCCGTATCGCCTCGTTTTGGCTTGACTTTGTGTTGAAACTGTGTGAGTGGACTAACGGTTAGGTAAATATTAATAACCTGACTGTATTCAGGACTTGACGGCCAAACCGGGTAATGTAAATATTTAAAGACAGACTCTTGCGCCCCCTACCGTTGACTTATCGACATAAAGGTATAAAACTGCTCTGACTTTGAATCATAGAAGTTAAACTGCCTTGGAAATCTCTTTACAGAAGCTGCTGTTTTTATTTCGAACTTTATTTTTTCGTGAAATAAACAAGGTAAGTTACTTTTTTCTTTTAAAGTTTAAATATAGATTTCTTTGTATTAAATTTAACATATTTAGTTATTTTTCTTGTGAAAAACTGGCCAAATGGTTAAAATTGTCTGGACTTGCGCAGTAATGTATAGTACTAATTTCAAGTGTTTTAAGTACTTTAGAAAAGTCTGTCAGAACCAGCTTTCTTTGCAATGGTAGCTTTTCTCTTATGATTTGGAGGGGAAAAATAATTTTTCTTTTTTCTTATTTAGCCAATGGTTTAAATCTGCTGTTTTTCTTCCCTGATCAGTGCAAAGAATAAGAGTTGGAAGATAATCTTGTAACTGCTTTGAGGTTTAATTCAATATTATGACTTAATGCTAAAAAAACAAAAAAACAAAAAATCATTTATTTTTGCATTTAGGAAAAGTGGAAATCTTTGAGTCATTGAAAACCTAAGCAATGCATTTGTTGTTAAGCGCAGATGACACAGTGGAAACAGTCATCCTTCAACCAGAAAGTTGGTTTTATTCCAGTTTCCTCCTGTCAAGCTGTTCGCTGATCTATTTTATTTAATTATAAAATTTTTAATTTAAATAATCTATCTTTATTACCTTAACTTGCAGCAGTTGCATTCAACTGATCTGAATAACATCCTTTAGGTTTTCATGTTTTCTACAATTGGGAATGGTAGAAATGTTTTTCCTCTAACAGGTTTGGTCTGTCAGGAACAGTCCCTGCACTGTAGAGGCCTTTTATAGACTAAACATGAAGTGTCCCATTTACACCCTATGGGAAAGTTAGCAGTACTTTTGTTTTGCTCAGAGTCTGTAATGTTACAAACTTCAATGTATTTTATTATAATTTGACTGGTCAAAAAAACTAACTTGTCTTTGTATTTGTGTATTTTTAATCATTAAATTTAATAGTTACAAAAATTTTCTTTTTTATATAGTCCGTTCTTATTTTTTGTGTTCTATTCTTATATTTTATAGTCCTTTGTGTTCCAGTGTGCTTTTATTGTCTGCTTGCTTTTCCAATGAATCTCCAAAATGTCTCCACTGGTACAATAAAGGGTATTTCTATCTTATTCTATTCCTATTCTATTAGTCACAAAGTACAAAGCTTTAAAGCCGCCTGAGCCAGTCTCACAGAGATCTATAAAAAGCTTCGCTGGATCATCTTTGCAGAACATATCTGCCTCATCTATGAGGAGATAGAGATCAGACATGAGATGGTTTAATTACTAACTCACCTTAACTGTGCATTTTTGTTTCTCCTCTATTTGCTTCTCTGGAAGTTCAATTTGGAAGCTTTTTGAGGTTCAGGAGAAATCGTTTTTCCACTTCAGAGGCATATTTTTAAAGCTCCAGAGAACTTTATTCTGAATAAAACCCAGAAAACTCTCTGAAACTGAAGCAGGTTCCAGTCTAAAGGGATTAGACCTAATGGGAGTGAATGTAGAATATAAGGTTTAATTTCTCTGGAAGCATAAACAGACACAAGCGGACACACGATGGAATATACAGGGAAATGAGGCACAGTTAAACACAATAGGAAGGAAAGCAAAGGTTTTATATTAGTTGAAGGCTTTTCTGCACAGATGTGGACTGTTCACTGTGACTTCTAAAGGCAACTGATTGTACTGGATTTTTATTCATCTTTATCAGACCAAAGATAAATATAAATCCATATATTTCAAATGCTGTTTTATTGCCTTAATAATTTGTATCATAGTTTTTCACCTTTGCGATTCACCTCTGTTGTTTCTGCAGCTCAGCAATGAGGAACTTTTTGACCAAAGCGGGCCTGTTAGGCTCGGTCTCAGTGGCCCTGGGCTCCATGTGGTGGTCACAGCAGAAGACAGAATCAGACACTTGCTCTTCAGATGCAGCCGCTGCTAGCCCTGCTTCTCTGTACGAACTCAAACTGGTCCAGGTCTTGTTCCGCCATGGCGCTCGGACGCCTCTTAAGTCCATGCCTGATGTGTTAGAGGTAGCCCTCTGCTGGTTTCTTCTCATCCATTTGGTCTATTAGTTACATGCTAACACTATGTGTTTCTGTCTGAACATAAAGGCTCGGTGGGATCCTACGCTCCTGGAGGCTCCGCCACACACACACATCAACTACACAGTGACTGACCTTAAGGGCGGACCTCGTCCAACGGCTCCTGTAGAGGACAGCTATCGGAGGAACACACTGAGTGTGAGTAGGTTCTCTTTACACGAGGATAAGGAACCAACTGGTTTTAGCTTCTTACTGCAGCTGCTTTACAAAATCAGGCTTTACAAATATGCTCCTTTCTGAGGTTATAAACATGCTGAAAGTCAGAAGACTTAAAGGGATACAATTTTTATGATGGACATAAGGTAAGAAAGGCAAAACCTTAGCCTTAGTTTTATTTATCATCAATATTCCTTTTGTTGGGCTTCAGTAACTTATTAATGCAACAGCATTTCTTTCCAGAGTAATTTACAAGAAATGAAACAGCAAAGTTTTGTACTATTTTTTTTTTTTTTTTTATGCATGTGGCTCTGCTTAATGATCGAAACAGGAAACGAGCTGTAGGAATAAAACAGAGGCACCTGTACTTCCTGGACAGAGCGAAGTTTGAAGTTTTCTGCTGCAAAAAAATGAGTTTAAATGAAATAAGATAAGGACATGTTTGAGAGAAATGTTTGTATCTGTAGAACATCTCTAATGACGTCCCTGCAGGTCATTAAAGACCTTCATCGTCCTCAGGGGTGAAGCTGCTTTACAGAAGCAGTTTACAAAACACCAAATACAACACTTTATAAAAGATTACAGAATCAATTAATTTATAGAATTTTTAGCTCATGGAAAAACAGCTTACAGCAGATGGGTTATATTGAGTGTTTTTATGTATGGGTAATATTTAACTTATTATACCCAACGATACAGTAATAAAGTTACCGTCTGCCTTTTCAGATTTTATGTGCCTTTGTGCAATAAAGAAGTGTTGGTTTCTGTTACACTTTTACATAAATGCATTATGTTACTTTATAATGCTCCCTCTAGTGGTAAAACTAAACCCTGCTTTAATAACTAGCTATGCCCATTCATTGGTTTAGTCACTGTTTAGGGTTATGTGCATTAAATATCCTACAACCTTTAATCCTTGCAATGCCAGGAACACATTATTACCTCCAACCATTATTTGACATTAACACAATATAAACGATATAAAGCTATTAAATGAAAATTTGTTTAGACAGAGACGAGCCTTTTGAAAACCCATTTCTTATAAAATTCTGATGCAGATGGTGAAAATTCTTTACCGTATCTGGAATATGATGATATTCTAGTTTGGTTTAATGCTTTTGGGCAAAAGGATGAAACAGTGGGATTCATTGATTCATCATTTTTAAATATCTGTCAGTTGATGTAGTAATTAAAGAATTAGTAACAGGGGAATACAGCTGCTAAAATATGCCGTTTGCTTAAAGAAAAACCCACTCTGTAGAATAATTAAACCAAACCATTTAAATATATGTATTTGTTTAGAATTTAATATGGAAACATTTTTTTTTTTTTACTTCATTTGGAAAGAATTCTGTGAAAGCAAAACAAAAAATATCCCATCAAACCAGCGGTGGCTGATGGAGTTTTTATACCAAAAAGCAATCAAGCGTATAATAAGTTATCACACCAGTATATTTTTATGAATGCCAACAACACAAACATTATCAAAACACTTAATTTAATGTACAGGTTTACTTTTTGTACATAAATCTTGCCCTTCTTAGGCTTTTTGAAGGCAAATCTGTGTTTAGCATGGTCCATATTGTTCCACAGACCTAAAAAAAAAAAAAAAATAATGTACCAGTTTAATAATGGAGAATCTGTTAGTCAGCTTTATATTTAAAAAAAAAAAAATATTTATTTTCTGAGAATGTGTTTATTTAAGACTTAGACAACCTTTATCGTCATTTTGTATACACAGAGTGTATACAAAACGAAATTTAAGAGCAACTATGCAGATTAACACCTAGAAAAAGTTCACTATATTATATTATTTTCCATGTGAATCCCAGATTCTTCATTCTTCTTTGCCTTTTCTAAAAAGTGCTTTAAATCAGTCATTCCTGTCTCTATCCATGCTGGGTCAGATCCTGACGTTTGAAAAAGGAGGCAGGGAAAGCAGAATAAAGCGTTAGCCTCGCTGCATGCAGTTAGCCAAGTCTTGTAGCTAAACCAGGTCCTGGAAAAAGACTGAGTGTACCGTCTCCCTCTGTCTTTGAACTGCTGATTAATTTTGATGTTCGGCTGATCAGGTAAGAACGGTTTCACCTCCAGCTTCTCTTGATAAGTTTGCTTTAAAGGAACTTCACTTAATTTAATTTTTCTAGCGCCATTTCTCTCTCCAGTCGTCTCCAACTTCCGTGACTCGGCCTGTCAATCAGCCGCACTACGACTGTGACGATACTTCCTGTCACCTCAGGTCGCTGCTTAGCTTCACCCAAGGATTGTCTAGTAGAGGAGCTACTCTGCATGTACAACTTTTAATGAGAGTCAATGGCCAAAGACTTTTACACCCTGAGGTGGAAATACAGCAACATTTCAACAATTAACGAAACCGCTTTACTTGTCATTAAAGATTAAATATTTATCTTCCACATCTAAAAATATATACTAATATATTTTAATGTAATAATTTCTCTCTATTGGCCAGTTGCCATTGCATCAAGCAGCTTTTGCTGTCTGATTATTAATTATTAGTTAGCAGATTAATCAGCAGAAATAGTTATTGCATCCCTAAATGAGAGAAAAACTGTCTATTTCTAAGTTAAAAAGAGCCACCGAGTTATGAGGAAACAGTAAAGGAGGACATGACGCTGAACAAGCCAGTCTTCTCATACCAAACCATCAGCCTCACCCCTCTGGTGCAAATTCCACTTTTAGCTCAGAGAGCATTAAAAGTGATCTGAATTATATGCAGCCAGCGATACAAAAAAGTATCTCTGTCATCATGCTGGCTAACAGTTCAACTGTGAAATACATTGGCTTAAAGTTGCTTCATTTGGTCTGATTACATTAGTTGCACTGGATAAATAATCATTCTCTGCCAGGCTCCTTTTAGATTTGTTCTCATAAAGTACAGAGTTTAACAGCGTGCTGTAACCCTGCTACAAGAAACCACACACTGTTTGCTTACAGTAGTGTGAGTTGTTAAAAAATAATGGCTTAAAATAACAATAGAATCCTAAAACAAAAAGACAACACAGAAATCCAACTTTTGTACTAAACATCATATAAATCCCCTAATAACTGATATTTCTATAAATGACACGATTTACTGGTCTGGTTTGCCAGAAGGGAGCTGGTTTAAAGGCTTATAAAGCTACCACCCAACCAAAATAACACACTCCAAGTGGATCCTAGTTCTGCTGCGGGATTTCACTGTAATTCTCCTTATTTTTAAAGGAAGCTTTTATGCTGCCATGTGCAGAACTGGGCTTTCATCCTCCTGTTACGCTGCTGAATGTCTGCAACATGAGGACGGCCTCTAGCTGCTTTAATTTCTGTCATATTTTAGTAAAATCTTACTAAAGATACACAAAACCATTAGAAGAGGTACATAGTGAGGAGATGAGACCCAGATTAAATATAGAATTGTTTGGACAGTTGGATAATAACTGCACACTAGAATAAATACAGCTTCAAAATCATCACAGCAAGTTATACATTTTGAAATAGCCACAATTTTTATCATACATTCTCTTTTCCATCAGTAATTACATATAATTTTATATAGACAGACTTAGACAGTACTTTATAAAAAAAAAAATATATATATATATATATATATATATATATATATATATATATATGTGTGTGTGTATTGAGTTATGAGGGCATGAAAATCTAATTGGTTTTAGTTCAATAATCTTACAGCTTTTTCATTTTTAAATGAGCACATATTGAATTTTGCATCAGCTGCTGTGATCCAGTTATTATGCAGTTCCCCCTCTGACTGACTTCCGCTCTGAACATTCAGAGCAAGTAGAAGAAATGTGCTATTCCAAATATGTCATGGATTTTTTTTATAACACTGAACTGCACTATAAAATTTCTGGGTTAACTTTTGAATCTGACATGTTTGACATAGTCTTTTTATTATTTTATTTTGAAGGGTGGCAGTTTCCCTGGTCAGCTGACCACAGTGGGCATGCAGCAGCTGTATGAGCTGGGCCAGAGGTTGAGGAATAGATATATAGAGGAGACGCCTTTCCTCAGCCCCACCTTTACCTCAGCAGAGGTCTAGTAAGTGATGCTGATCATGAAAGTTTTTTTTATTCTAATGACCCAATGATCACGTGTAATTTCTTTTTTTCTTTAGCGTGCGCTCCACTAACATTGTAAGGACTATAGAGTCTGCCAAGTGCCTGATAGCTGGACTCTTCCAGCAAAAGCAAAAAGGTAGATTTAAAATGCTCGCATGTTTAGAGGGATCTACCTGATCTGGAAAGCCTGGTGTTGGTTTACTGATCTTGATATGGATGGATTAAATAACTGGACGATATTTTCCATCTCTTTGCCTAAAAGTTTTCATTCATTCCCTATTGTTATCCTTGAGCTTATTATTTTTGTCACCACTAGTGATTTTACTTCCTTGAGGCCTTTACGTCCTTCCTCTTGTCTTCCCTATTTTGCTCCCCTGTCTTTTCTTCTTTCCTGCCTTTCTTTGTGTCTGGATTTTTTTTTCTGTCATCCATTTTGTCGTTTTTCTCTTGGTGTGTAGATATTGTGTCCATCCTGACAACAGAGGCAGAATCTGAAATTCTCTACCCTAACTATCACGGATGCAAGCTGCTGAAAGTCCTCAGTGGGTAGGTGTAGTTTTCTAACATGCCACTGAGCTCCATCACTCACAGACCACTCTGGCCACCAAAAAATGGAATCTAGAGTAACGTCCAATTCAAAATCATGAGCAGACTGCAGACGCTTTTGGCAGGTTGTCATGGTGTGTCTGTGTTTTTTTTTTTTTTCCTTACAGCCCCCGCTGGGCTGAGTTGTCCACTCTGCCTGGCATTGCTTCAGACCTGCAGAGCATCCTGAGTGCACTGGGGATCGCTGCTCACCAGCACGTCGACTTCATCCTCATTAGGGATGACATGGTTGCCAGAGAGGTGACACTGTGACTCTGTGATCCATTTGACTTTTTACTGAGTCTCACCACAGGCTTTCAGTCTGGAGGCAGTTATTATAGAGACTAAGTTCAACCTGCACACTAGCTAGCTGCTGAATGTGTCGGTGCAATCCAACAGGTTTAAAGAGATCTAAAGATTGATCAGTTATTAGTGAGACATAATTAGTCATGGAACAAGACAATTTACATTTAAAATAAGAAAACACGATTAACGCTTTGTCTTATTTCAAGTGCATTTTATCTAAATATCTTATTTTAAGAGTAAAAATACTCATTCCATTGGCAAACTCTCATAACTAAATAATTATTGTCTAAATTCTAACTATTCATTATTTAGTGCTTATATTTCCTTCAGTGGCTTCTTAAATATGTTAATCATTGAATGTTTTTAGGCTTTGTGTTTCAAAGACCCATATAGGAATGGCTTATTATTTTAAGGAAATGATAAAGTATATATTCAGGTCATATTCAAGTATATTTAAACCAAACTGTAGTCGGCATCAGTGGAACTCAGATAACGCCGTTTATAAAGACAACTATGTGCTTTTTTTTTTAAGGCATTAGATTTGGGTTTGTTTTGTTTGTTAGTTGTGGACCCAGTTATATTTTTAGTAGTCGTTTTAGGTTTAAAATAATGTAATCTAATTTGCTAACATTCAGACTCATGGCCTTCCCATCCCGCCGGTACTGAACTCCTGGAGGAATAAGGTGGAGGACAGAGCTGTGGACATGATGTGCCGGCTTTACGAACCCAGCAAGAGGTTAACAGCATCATTTTAATCATTTAATGCATGCTGGTTCTGCTCATTAAGGTATTTTTAAATGCTATATACTGTGACAGTGAGAAGCTCCAGCTGTCGGTGGGATCTCTCCTCCACCTGCTGTTAGACAACATTGAGAAGAAGCTACAGGACAGCTCAGCAGAGGCCAACAGGTTGGACACCTCACATCGAGCACCTTCACTTCTTTCCCAAAACAGAGATTTTTTTCAAGGATTAACTCTCTCAACAGGAAGTTGTTCCTTTACTCAGCCCATGACACCACTCTGATTCCCTGCCTCATGGCTTTGGAAATCTACGACATGAAATGGCCACCATATGCTGCTGATATCACTCTGGAGCTGCACCAACACCGGCAGACCGGAGATGCATTTGTAAAGGTGTCCTACATAGGCCAGGTAAGGCACGCCTCTAATCGACCCAACCATCAAAGCTGTTGGCTTTCCCTTCATCCAAGTCACATTTGCTTCATGCTTCCCAGGATCAACTCATACCAGGTTGCAGTGGAGTCTACTGCCCCCTGCAGGAGTTCAAAAAGCTCCTCTCCGCATACACATTAAACCCTGAAGTCTACGTTACTCGCTGCAACAGCACAGGAGGACCCACTGAACCCTGAACTTTCAAGAAACACAAAACCCGTCTTGACATTATGCTCAGCTCTCCTAACCTGACAACAGCCAGATGCATGTCTCACTCCGCCTAGCTCCGCTC
>NW_015150818.1:0-68536 GCF_000732505.1 Cyprinodon variegatus
AGCATGCATCAGAGCAGACTTGTTCGTTCTCAATCAATCAAATCAACCAATCAAAACTTCTTTATTGTCAACTACAATTTACATTGTAATCGAAATTTCAGTTTCACTACAACGGTTCATCACATTATGTCACATATATTCTGGTGGGGGTACTGAGAGGGGGAAACGAATTGACTAAGGCCTTCCATGCCACAGAACGCTGCCATTTGGCAGAACGGCACATTCTTATGGCTTCCCACCAGTTACCTAATAGCGCTGCCTTTGTCTCTGTGGAAAGATAGGAGCCACATTGGGGAAGAGAGGGGAAGAAAAAAAGCATATTTCACACTGAGCGCATCCAAAGATCAGTTCGCGGGTAGGGGGGGGGGGCAGTCATCTGTGCCCTTTTACCACAACATCCATGGGAGATTAAATAAAGGGGGTAGGTCGAATCCAGAATAACACTTTTGTTTTGAGAGCAGGCTGCGCAGGAATTTCCTTCAGCCTTGAGTCTTTGTCTCGCTGGCTCTTTTGCGGCGAAATCCAATATTCCAAATGTCTTGGGCTTTTCCGCCTTGAAGCGAACACGTTTTTGACTCTAGGGTGCCTTGAAGCGAACGTGCACATCCAAGATGTTATCCCATCTCACCTTTGAGTTCAACCACCGCAGCCAGGGTTCAATCGCACCAAGCATAAGGCTCAGCTCACGATTTTGCTCATTCACAGCCTTTGTGAGGGCGTCAACCCCTGCTGGTAGCCTGATCCTTCCCCCAATTTTCCGGGAACATCCTCTGCAATTAAAGATACGTCAGGTATCCTCCAAATCCAAACAGGAGAAATCTGAGTATCATAAAACAAAAAATCCATACATGTTCCAAATCTACCAATGACAACGTTGTGAAACACCATCCTTCACGCTTTCCAGGAGTCCATGGTGTATCCCATGAAGTATGTCCCGGCAGGACAGGACGGGTCCCCTTTTCCCTGTCTTCCAGTTGAATAAATTTGATCAATTGCATTGAGACACCAGCTGACCAGATCCAGTTTTTTGAGTTTGGATGGTATGAAGAGAGAGCTTAGAAAAGACAAGACACAGCAAATGAGGGACAGGCAGGGAGGTGCAGGAGCAGCAGTAAAATGCGACCGTCTCCTTCAAGAGTCAGAACGGACACCCAAGTTTCGAGTTTGACAGCTGCCCCAGCATGCACTCACAGAGCTCAAAATATTAAGTTAACTTACCCCTGTTGCTATTGTTCTATAAAAGTATGTTTCTAGATCATTTAAGGCGAGAACATTATACTTTCAAGCATCACTATATGGCCCATTTAGTCATTTAATGCATAATTTCTAAAAAAAAGTTCAGATGTTGAGAGGATCGTGGCAACCAGCGGACCTCCAAGGCTTACTGCAGCCAGGGATAATTTTAGCCCGTCTGCAGCAGTCATCTCTCAGCATAGCTGTGCATGAAATACCACTGGCTCTGATGGCAAATTATTATTCTTCTTTTATTGGGCAAAATGTTCATTTGATTTTTGTTTATTTGACATTGTTAATTATTATTCCCCCACCCAAATGAAAAAGGTAAGAATTTATTATTATCTAGAGACTATGAATAACAGGAGGTGAAATCCACCTCCAGATGAGCAGAGCATGTAGTGACTTCACTAGTACCCTTCTGTTCCTATTGTGTGCGCTGGAAAGTTTATACTATCCTGCTCTCCTATGCTTCTGTATTGCAAAGGAGGTACTGTGCACGTACAACTTTTAACTAGAGTCTATGGGCAAAGATTTTTGCGCCCTAGGGCAGTAATATGTCACCAATCCCACGAAAAATGTATTAATGCTTTACTAGTCATTAAAGATTGAATATTTATCTTGCACCTTTTAAAATATATAATAATATATTTTGACATATTTCAAATTTAAAGTGAAATGAATTTTAAAAAAATGTATTTTTCTCTAATGTTTTAATCAGGGTCATTGGGTGGGTGGGGTGGCGTCCTAAAGCCCTCTATTGGCCAGTCGTCACTGAGTGGTAGCTTTTTTTCATTCTTATCATGGAAATAATAGTGGACAATCTATGTATGCTTTGATTGTCACTGCTGCTCTGCAGTTGTTTCGGAAGACCCAGGAGGGATTCAGCTGCTCAAAGGTTTCTATTCTGCCAACAACAGACTACAATTTTGCCCAGTGGGGTAATGAACTACAGGCAAACACAATGATGTTTGTAACCAGTACAAGTTCAAGAAAAATAAAGTAAGGAATGCTGAACAAGTGTCTTTCTTGTGTTTAAAAATATAAATACATTAAAGGTAACAATTATGTTTTTCTAATGTAAAATATTTCTTTTCTAAAATTAGCCACCAAAATGGAGGGACAGTTATTACAGCACTAAACCAATGAGGATAGCAGAGGACATTAAAAACTGTAATTGTGGGGAGAGCTGGGGACTCAAGCAGAAAGAGATTATGAGAGAGGGATTAAGAAAAAATATTGGTGATTATAAACTTAGTCCACTGTTTCCTGCACTGTGCCTTCAGTACAGTCACTGTAGAAATTCTTGAGGGAGCCATAACACCGTAAATAGCTGCAAGCTGAGATTATACAACTAAAAAAGCTGTGACAAGAACTTAACAAGAACTCGTTGGTCTGATGAAGAAAAAAACTATACTAAAAAAAGCAGTGTACAGAAGTGAACATTCTTGTTGCCTCCGAGATTATCTGAGATTTCCTGCAACATGTGAACTGTGTTTCTTAACACTTAGTTCAGTGAAACAAAAGAGAAAGATGACCTGTCTAAAAACTTACAAGAACAGCAACATTGACAAAAAAAGTATATCTTTAATTTTATATTTAGATTATTTTGTCTCATCTTATTTTTCATGTTTATATATGTATATTTATATATGGATGTTTGTTCTAATGCCATACAAGTAAGTGAAAAAAAAAAGGGTAATATTTCATACAGATCTAACAATCTATAAACCAAAAAGTTTATTGCTAACTCCGACTTAAGATTTCATAATGCTTACTTTGGTAAAATTAATGTATTCTACCTACTGGTATTAAACCTAGTCTTATAACACCAATGAATGTTTAGCCATAATGTTTTGCACAGTACTGGCGCTCCACACACACACACACACACATCATCATTGACTCGGTCTAGGGCACCATACGTATACTGGGAGAGGCACCAAAAACATGGGCTTGTGAAAAATTATCCATCCGTCCATATTCCGTTACGCTTGATCCCTGCTGGGGTCATGAAGGGTTCTGGTGCCCATCTCCACCTGTCTATGGGCGAGAGGCAGGGTACACCCTGGACAGGTCGCCAGTCCATTGCATGGCAGTAAAAAAATTATAATTATAGTAATCATAATAATGACACAGGATAAAAACGCATTATTAAACAGGAGCAATGCAAAATAAATGCTGAAGAAAAAGATGGACTTCTCTCCCACTTTTCCAATCTGTCTACAAATAATAAACTCACAAACTTGTCAAACGCTGTAGAAAAAAAAGTGAAATTATGGCTGCCAAAGACAACTTGTAAATGCACATTAATGCAAATTTTTTCTAACAACAGACATTTGTTTTTAAGCATTTTGGACCTTATCTGCGCTGTGGTTTGAACATTCGTTTGTATTTCTGCTAAAGCTGTTTCTACTGTTTTGTTTAACATTCAGGAGACATCTCAACACTGTCCCTTTCCCGGTCCACCTCTCATTAACATGCTCAGAGAGAAATTAAAATAATGTTTAGAGGTTTTTACTCTAGACAAGACAACAAACAATTACAACAAAACATAGCAAATATTCGCATGATTTTCTATTACATTTTTCACTACTGGAGCAGCAATAAAATTCTGTTAATTAATAAAAACATTAACAATGATTAACAAATAATAAGGACATGATAAATTACCCCATGTTCAGCCTTTGGATAGAAAAGGCTTGAGAGAAGAAGGAATATTAGATGCAAATGGTGGCTCACATTATGCATTGCAATATGCTGTAGAAATCCTATGATGTGCATTAACAGTATCTCTAGGAGATGTCTGGAAATTTCAGAAAAATCCACAGCTTCAGCTATCTCGTGGGAATGTACTGTACATAAAAAGCTGACTTAAGGGGCTGATTTATTTAATCACTCTTTTAAAAGCTATTTTCTTTATTCATTTTCCTTCATGAAACGTAAAGTTTAGTTATCTTGTGTATCATTGTTGGTGCAAAATAAGTTAAATGTTTTTTTTTTATGTATTTTCCTTTATTAAATATAACTGTTTTCCAAACATTTTTAGCCATTTTGCTTAGTCTGACTTCAGTTTTCTTGTGTACAAGAGTGAAGGACTGTTAAGAAAATAACTGTTATCATTTAACTATGCTAAAGTTTGTTTGAGTCCTGTTTATATTTCTTCTCTTTTCCTCATTGTCTTATTTTTTAAATTTCTATTACAAAGAAAATTGCCCTGTCTGCTATCACTCTCTGTACTCAACATAAGCTGACATTGGCACATACACAAAACAATAACCACTCTTAGAGAAAAAGCAGTTTTTCTTCTTTCAAAATAGAATAAACCTGTTGATTTATATGCATAATTAACACTTGATTCATGTTTAATGCAAATTTTCTATCAAACCATGTGGGAACAAATCTTATTGACATTTATTATTTAATTTACTGGGTTAAACCCCCTATCACATCATTCTTGAAAATGACAATTGTTTTCTTAAAAAACTTATTTTTAGGCACTTTTTTAGGGTGGAAGTAGAGAACAGCCTGGAATCAGGTGTTCTTCACACTGAGCTATCTGAGCTCATCATTGCAGCTCAGGTGTCTTGAAAAAGTAAAAATAATTAAGTCGGTCTGACTATAATTTTTGTTCTGTATTTTGTTCCCAATTCATAAAGTTTAAATGTGATTATTATGAAGTTCTAGGAGGAGCTCCCATTTTATAAATACAGGTTTATAATATGATTTTATTTTGTTTTTATTATGTATCCTGAACAACTTCCTTAGCAACATATTTATGATTTTTTTTTTTTATTTGAGATGGTAAGCATAACATACCTAAGAATTAAATGCTCAAATTAAAAGATTTAGGACATTCATCAATACTTTTGGCTGAGGGGGGGGACTCATGGTAAGATAAAATGCCCAACGGGGTATACAAGTCAT
Organism: Cyprinodon variegatus; assembly: GCF_000732505.1. NCBI lineage: Eukaryota > Metazoa > Chordata > Actinopteri > Cyprinodontiformes > Cyprinodontidae > Cyprinodon > Cyprinodon variegatus. The sequence goes on from NW_015150818.1 coordinate 5,161, forward strand.
AAAAGGTTTGGAAACACTGATTTATTTTAAGTCCACAATATTAAAGACAGACAAGAAAGACAAAAAAACTAAAAGATTAGGTGAACCACATGTTAAAATGACAAGCCTGAACAAAGTTGCTATTTAGATGAATATACAAATTAGGTACAAATGTTCTCATGTAAACCTTGCATCAAAAGCATTTCAAAGTCCCACTGTTCCTTGTTTTACTTTTTAGGGGGTAAGGTGAAATCCAGTTGCCTGAGAACTCATAATCTTGAAGTCAGCAACATTTTTCATCCAAAATAATGTTTGTAAAACACTGTCTAGTTGCTGTCAAACTGACTCTGTCCTGCAAAGTAAGGAGAGATTATTATTATTATGCCTAGATTCAAAAATAAGTCCTCTAAGCTATACATCGTATTGTATCTACTGTAATGCAATCATTTTCCTTGACCGTATCAAGTGGTATTTGGATGAGATGTATATTCTTGGCATAACATCTCATTACAGAGTACTGGATTATAGCATTGTCCTTTCCCAATATGCTTATAGCTACTGTACATAAGAACTCCATTTTTTAAACCAAAATTACCCAGTTTTTCAAAATAACTTTGGATTAAATAATAAAAAAAAAGTTTATGCCACATACATGGTTCCCTTTATTAACAACTTGGGTTGTTAATCAAGGTATTGTAGATAACATGATGTAAAAGCAAGCACATGCCTTAAAGTTTCCTTGTACTTTATTTGAACCCCTGTCCAATGAGAGTGTGTTAAAAAGGCTTATTCATGATGCAAACAGATAATACTACAGAGTATCTGCATCAGCCTCTCTCACAGGGCCTGAGAGATAATGCCTACAGAGCTGCTGTCTTCAGCTTGTATTGAAAACAGCAGCTTTACCACAACAGATAAAGCCATTTCTACCCTTTCATTATTTTCCTTTGTCATCTGATCAAACTAAACAGGATTACCTTTCCCCTTGGCACAGTGTAGTTGCATAGTATTTTCATTAATAATAAAGGCAGGTAAAACCAGTTTGAATTTGATTCCGTCAGATTCATTTCCTCTTTACAAAGCCATAAACTTATAAAAAAATGTAATTATCCATATGCAATGTTCAGGGGATAAACAGTGTAAAAGTGTCTTACTGTTTGCTGCCTTGTACTGATGCACACCATCTATATTTATACAATCCAATTTAAAGCACTTAAGTGTGATAGATGTAGCCATGAGCTCTGTAGTTAAGTATTTTCATATTTTCACAAAAGTTCAATGTGCCAGTGTGTGTGTGTGTGTGTGTGTGTGTGTGTATATATATATATATATATATATATTGTTAAGAAGCAATAAGATTTTCTGTAATGTTCAGGTTCTAGAATGTGTGTGTTTATGATCCTTTTGTTTTTTGAATTGTTTGTTACCTTTGTGGGTGTTTCCTTTTTAGAAGCCATCTTGGAACCTTGCTAAGGAGGAGGCCCGCCTCAAACCCAGCTCTCTTATAGAGGGAGCCATGATGGCTGAACTTTGATTGGCTGAGGGCAAATTGAGAAGGTGGGGATAACAGTATATAGGTGGACTGATGGCTGTAGTAAGGGTGTGATGGGAAATCTGTCATTTTGTTCTAAGTATAACCATGCTCTGATGGAAGAGACTTAATAAATGACCTTTAGTTTTTGCTCCAATCGACTTTGCTGAGTTTTTTTCCTTCCACACCACACCTCTCAGCGCAACATATATTATGGCTCAGGACAGAGGACCCAGTATTCAAGTCAAGACAGGTAGTATGATTATTCAAAAAGTGTTTATTTTAAAATGGTTGTGTATCTGCAGTGGCTAGGACATCTAAGGCAGGAGCCTCTACTGGCAAGAAACACAGGTTAGTGACCACGATTATCTGACGGAGGTTGATAACGCACGTGAATCCCTGACCTGATTTAACAGTTCAGTCTATGCCCAGAGAAAAGGTAGGATCCAGCTGGTGGGCTGCCAACAAGATGTGGTGGGCATTGCCCAGGGTGTCACAGATGCTGCAGCCCCAGAGGATGGAGAACAAGCAGGAAACCAGATCTGGGCAGACGAAGGAGGCCAGGAAAGTCCGGTGGCCGACATGAGTTACATGAATCCAGAGGGGAATCCAGGACACAGCTCCAGGTTGAGCAAACAGGTAAAATCCATTAGGAGTCAAAAGACAGTTCAGGTAAACAGGTCAGATGGGAACAGGGGGGCTCAGTGGTTGAGAGGCAGAACAGGAAATCGGAAACATTAAGGTAACACTGGCCCACTCTCCCCTCTGGCTCGAGAGAATAATCTGGCTCTGATGACTAGTAGCAGGCAGCTTAAATAGAGGCAGGCACAGTTGGATCAGATGAGCAGTAATGAGAAACCGGGCAAAATTGTATAGGTAAATGAAATTAGTAATAAAGCCAGTCATCAGCATCAAGATAAAGACAATATATTTAAATATATTGGAGATGCTACAATCACATTTTAAAACACTTGCTTTCACTGTGATTTCTAAAAGGCCTACATGGTCTATGTCAAACTCACTGTGCACCAAATAAATGTACCTTTTGTTTTAAAATGTTTAGACTATCTAATATCTTGTTAAAATGTTTGTCTATCTCTTGGAGCCTGAATAAACTGCAGACGTCTTGATCTCTGTCTATCCATCGTCTATGTCTGCATATCTTATGAGGTTTGTCTAAAGGCTAGTGCCTATTTTAAATGAGCACTGAGCAAGACAGAGGTCAAACCAAGGACAGGTTGTCAGTCTATCACAGGGCAAAAAAGAGGCACATAGGACCATCATCCATTCTCATAAATAATTTAAGAAATTAATTTACCTAGCACTCAAGTTTTAGATTCTTGGAGGAAGCCAGAGTACGTCAAGAGAACAAATGTATGCATGGAGAAACAATAACACCTGGAAAAAGACCCTAGGCTAGGCTACCCAAGGATTTTAAACTGGCAAGAGCGCAGCCAACAATACCACTGAGTTTTGAAATGATGTAATAAAAAAAACTTCACAAACCTCAAATTCCTTTCAGACACCCTTTAAATTACTTTGTTTTACCCATTAAGCTGAGAGAAGCAATTCGGCCTGAAAATACAAAACGGACCCATCAAAAATAGCTCCACAGTCTAAATAAAAACTTTTAGAACCAGTATAAAGATAAGCAACAAAGAAAAGGCTATGTAGGTTAACCAATATTTCAACTATTTTTCAAAAATGTTTGAGTTGTGATATAATTGAAGAAAACATTTTTAACCTAACCAAATTTCTCTACTAATTTTGGTAAGGCTCAGAATCCATAAATTGACATGGTTCTAATATTACCATATTAGGACTGAATTGCTTAAATAACTTTTTACAATAAGCTATGAACTATGATCTCTTATTCTGAAATCTGTGAATTTAGCTTTAGTGAAACTACGACTTAAGGGTTTAGGGTGAGTGCAAGCATTAAAAAGCCCTCACCAATGAAATCAGAAAACACAATCCAGTGTTAACAAGGTAAATGGTAAATGGCATGTACTTATATAGCGCCTTTTTTCAAGTCAGATTACAAGGGTAAATAAAAAGCCTGGAAGTGTGCATTTCTCCCCTTATATAATTTAAACTATGAATAATGATTATGGAGAACCAAAAGAAAATGTTTCACACAAAAAACTACATTGTAACAACTGCGAACAATCAAGATTCAGTGTTGCAGGGACCAGTCAATACATAAGGGCTATTTGATAAATAAAGTTATAGTCTTACACTGATCTTATTCAATATGAAAAAATAATTTGTGTTTGTGTGTGTGTGTTGGCACATGAAATGTGCATCTAGGCATGGGCACAAAACGCAGGTAGCAGTAAACAAAGATAGTATAAAAATACATTTATATCAGCTATTGTTAAGTTTAACCCATCCATTCCTCTTCTCACGCTTGTTCTATCAGGTTCACATTGGGGCCGGTGCCTATCTCTGTTAGTCTATGGGCTAGAGGCAGGATACACCTGGTACAGGTCCCCAGTCTATCGCAGACCCACACAGAGATACACGGTATGAAACCACACACACTCATACCTAATGTCCATTTAGAGATGCAAATCAAACTAACTAGTCATGTTTTTAGACTGTGGGAGGCAGTATGAATACCAGGAGAGTACCCATGCAAGCACAGGGAGAACATGCAAACTTCATGCAGAAAAACACTGGACAGTAAGTTGAACTGAAAACCTATTGCTAGAAACTGCCCCATCCAGCAGCCTGTTATGTTTAACCTATACCAATCTAAAGACAGCTTTATTTGATAAATTCAGTTATATTATGTTAACCTTGATTCATGATTAATATGAAACAGCATGCAGATGAACTTATTATTTTTCTATACCTAAAGATCCTTGTGAAATAGCTGTAAAGTGTATGTAAAAGAAACACATTTAAAGCTTGTTGTACAATATAACTGAACAAAACCTAAGCTATTCAACAATTAAGGAGAAATATTCATTTTATCATCACTCCAATCGTTGCCTAAATTCAAACCCACACAGCAGAAGCTGCCATTGCTTATCATTTTGTGATCAAATTCATGTCCTTCTGTGCTGTACTCTAACAGTTTAATGCTGTATCTGAAATTTTTATATTGTTATATTGAATAAATGTAGCAAGACAGTTATGATATGTTTGTACACTGAATTATTTTATGGGCATTCTTGGCAATTTATTAGCAATGGATGATTGAGAGTAAAATTGCAACAAACTAGTATATCGTGTTTCACTCTGACAAAAAAACTCATTTTGATCTATGCTTTTTAGGGAAAGGGAAAAGCAGACGTCACATATTGCATTTAAAAATTTCACATTAGGTATACATTTCAGTAAAATTGCCAGATAAGCGATAACCAAGAAATGAGTTTGCCTAATGACAGCAAATATCCACTTTAAGTGCTTTTTTGATAGGTAGATTATTTTCAACCCATGGCCACTCTGCCTCAATTGCCAAATGCAATCAGTACTTCAGAAAAAAAAGCCAGAGTCAGCTCTGTGGGCTCTGTAGGTACACACTAATAGAAATTAAATTCCTTGGTGAAGAGCGAAACCTCATGTTTTACAGTTTCTGCTATTACTAACATTTCCCAACAGAGTGGAGTAGAAGGTAATGGAGGGTGACCGCTGAGTTAAGACTTCATTTTGCCAGCGATTTAGGAGTACTACAAGAAACTGACGGACCTGCAATTGGCTTGCCTTACAAATTCATTGAGGTATTTTAAACCATTCCTTGTATTTTAGCCGTTTTTATTTTTATTGTGATGACATCAACAGACCTGTGACAGACTGACAACCTTTCCAGGGTCTGCCCTGTCCTTGGCCCATAAACTCCTGCAGATAGGCACCGGCCTATTGTGATCTGTACATACATATATGTAAAATAAACCTGAAATTCATTAATGTTTTAATGTGTTATAGTGATTATTTGACAACATTCATATATTCCCCTTCTAGAAGAGCACTAAGTTTTATTGCCAGTGTCAGACTTTATTTTTCCTTTCATTTCTGATTACCTGTATTTTAATGAATTGTTCGGGTTTCTCTTTTTCTTTTACCATTTAAATAGCAAAAATACTGTTTCTACAGAGATTTGTTTCACTTACACCTTTGCAACTTTAACACATTTAAAAGCAATAGATTGGGAGAAAAAAATACAACAGTTGGTGACTGTGTGATGGCTGTCAGCTGTGCAGGAAGACTGGATGTTCTGTGATCCTCCAGAACATACAGATTGCCAGTCTGACCCTCTTTTCAACTTCTATCCAATGCTTTACTCACTGTGGAATGTGGGATGACTGAACCTAAAAACCAAAAGGTGCCCTCACATGTTGCCTGAGTAATTTAGCTCATAACTGTTTTTAGTATTTGAAGGTACTCATATTGCATTTTTTCCTATATAGTCAACTGACACTTTTATATAAAAATGAAAAGCAAAGGACTCACTATAGAAAAGTGGTATGCCAGAACACTTAATATGCACAATAGCAAGATAAATCACTGATCTTGTCACATACAAATATTTCAGAACAAAACCACTAGAAAAAATGAAAATTACAAAACGAGACAGGACTTGATGTACGATGAAATCTTCTTCCTTTCTTCTAAATTCCATATGAATGAGCTATTTGTTTTAAAGCACTATGACTATGACAAGGTAGAGGAAAGTTTAACAGCCGCAATTAACAACCAGCTGTAGTTTAAGATAGGATGAAAGTACTGGCTGTGTATTTTTTCCATGGAAAAGAATGTGAATAAAAATATACCGCAATGCTTAAAAAAAAAAGACCTCTCATATTTATAATAAAAGCAAACATTTTGTATTATAATTCAATATAACATGTAACTGACTTCAATCTCAACCCATATCCCTTTTGCTCACTCCATTAACCCTGTAGTAAGACTTTGTTGGCACAGAAAATATCTGCATGCTCAAAAAGCCTGTAAGCATATTAATCACCAACTTAAAGCCTCCCCCCATTTTGCTGTGCTCATTCATTTTTTTTTCTTTCACCCCTCTCACACCATCAGCATGCAACAGGCAAAAATATAGTGTCACACACCATACTTTATTTCACCCTCATTTCAGCACATCACTGATCACTGTCAGTGGTGATGTATTTCACTAGAAGGAGGGTGAGCTATGAGGTTGTCATGGTGCTGTTGCCAAAGCGATCCTGCAGGACCTTGTGACATGTGTAAATGTGATTCATATGATAACATGACTGCATGTGCAGGATGTCGATTTGCATGAGTATTCTCTACTCCAGAGTATCTTAATGGCCCATTTTGTTTTATTGCAAGCTGCTGTTGGTTTTATGAGTCCTCTGACATAAGAGTCAGTGAAGGACACTGATGGGGACTCAATGACTGGAGAGCTGTACGCGTTTGCATCAATGATGTACAATCCCATTCATCTCTGTTCTGTGTTAACATCCCCAGTGTATGAAAATGAACTGATATGACAGCAGAAATAATGAAACTTCTAGCGGTTCTGTTCATCAGCCTCTAAGTATTCTGTTAGTTGCAAAGACTGTCAAAAAATATGTATGATCTTAAGGGCAGCTGGTATGTTGTCATAACTAATGGACAAGATTTAAACCCTTTTTGTTTTGACTCGGTAATGTAATTTATATCTTTGCTCCAGGGTAAGATATCTTAAATTCAATTCTATTGGTGCCCATGTACTTTGTTGTAAAGTCAAATATCATAAGCTCATCTTAGAATAGTGTTTTTATGTTTTGTAAATGTGACGGATTTCTGGTAACAAAATATCTAAAGACAGGATATAGTAAATTAATGTACAAGAAATGTGGTATATAAAAGGAAATGTGCAATCTTGACACCAAATCAAAAACATTTTTGAACTGATTTTCAATTTAATTAAAAATACTTTTTCTTTTTTTTTAAACTTTGGCTCCTCTTTATTGTTGGCTTTCTGCAATCAGTCTATAGAAGCAATTGTGCTGCCTTATGTAGTCTTATTTGTGACCTTATGCGCAATTGGCAACACAGACAATGCAGCATGTAGACAGGGTGTCTACATGCTGGAAGTCACGTACAAATCTAGGCAAAATCATGTCATAAGCTAAGAAATTTCCAGGAAGTTTTCGACAGAGCGTCCAGTCGTGGACGTACATCTACATAGTGCGATGTGGAAACTATAAAAGCAGCCTGAGATTAAATGAAAGCTGGGGGAAAACTGAGATGTCTGACGATGTAGTGCTGAACTTATGAAGTGTTTAAGACAGCTGTAGGAATTTGAATTGTAATTAAATATTTCCCCCCTCCGGAAGACAAAGTGTTGTGAATCGTGAACTTCTTTCTGCCATAATAGAATTCTACCAATGAGCTTCCACAAGTCATATATGTTGATGGATCTGGAAAGAAACAATCTCCTGTAACCATTCTGTTTTTCATCAGTTCTGGAGAAGCCTCTGACTAAAGATGCTTTGTACAACAGTCAGATGATGACTTGCATACACCATATATACATACACTGATGGTGGCAAGCTACATTATGGTCACAGGATCCCAGAGGTCTGTTTCACCATGTAGATTTAATGGAAACCCCAAGCTTTCCATTTCATGATAAGAGGGTGCGCAACCTCTGTGTCTGTAACCATAGTAACATTCTCCCCAGAACTAACCTGGTCTGGAACAGGTTTCCCTCAATAAATTTGAAGTGTCATTTGTGTCTACCCTCCTTAAAGCCAGTTGGTCTGTTAGACACACTAAGGTGGTGATACACTCTGCATTATTTTTGCCCTTTTGGGGCCGATTATCCAGTTGCACAAGAATCTTTTGGATTGGACCGAGTTTCCGACTCATCGTGCGTCCGGCGTTGTGTAGTATACAGAAGGGTAACGATGGCAGATCAGCCTCTGATGACCCCCTCCCAATCAGTAATCGTAAGGTCCAGAGAAGTGTTTGTGAGCGAATCCGGCTGTTGCAGCAGAGCTACGAGCGTCTATGAGCCGATTTACCTGAATCTCACCCATGTCAAAACAAGAAAATTCATCTTCTTCTTCCATTGTCTATGTTTGGCCAGTGCCATCTCTCATCGCGCAGTCCAACGTGTGGTTTTTGGACATGCAGTTTGAGCATTCAAACTTCTGGTCATACAGTAAATGAACATAGGCTATGAAATTTTAAACCCGGTTGTTTGATTGTACGGTTTGAGCTGTAACTGAGTACAAAGATTAAAAATGTTGTACAGTGTAAAACGCTATTAAGTGTTAAAAACACAATCACGGCAAGCCCTTTTAATGAGGATCCAATCGATGAAGCGGCAGCATTAATTACCAACCAGAAAAATAAGCAACAATAATTTAGGAAAACAAACAATGTGATTTTGATTAGGAAGAATTAAATTTTAGTGATCGAAAATTGAACAACAGAGAGATCTTCTAAATGTCAAAACAGTCTGTCCTAACAGACTACACATTACCTTATGCATTAACTCGAGCAGCAATTTTCTCCTACACCGTCTTCCTGTGCTTTGCAGTTGCAGCTCTTTCACACATTCTCCAATTTTCTAGTTCCAGTGGTGTGAAATAGACACTTCCTCTTGCCAGTTGTCTTGGTGACTGGTCAAATCCAGCCATCGTCAGTGGGGCCCCACTGAAGATGGCCTTTCATATTTGTTATGCATGCAATTAACTCTGAGTGAACTAATCAGAGTTGATTAAACTAGACATTGTGAAACCAAATCAGCCATTGGGAAACCGAACAAAGCCTCAACCTCAGGCTGGATCAATTCAGTCAAGGATTATACCCTGAGTTTGTTAAATGTTAACACATTTGCATTTTACTCATTTTATTTTCATTCAGTAGGAACCACATTGAATCCACTCACGAATGCAGACCTATACAATCAGCAACAGCAGTTGGAGATTCAAAGTTTGCTCCATAGCCCCTTAAATATTCTGCTATGAATACTGTGAAGGGCCATGAGTAGTTCTGAAATGCATTGGAAGGTTGATACTAAAGTAGTGAAAATGCAGTACATTCAGATTAAGGTTGTTAATAAAATATAAGGTTTGAAAGCTTGGACACTTATAACAGTTACTTCTATCTAGTTTAATTGTGTTTGCCCTTTTCTAGCATCTATCTTTTGTCTCTCTGTAAGTCATTACACTCAGCTCAAAGGCACCTTGCAGAAATTTATGATACTTGGAGAGATATAAATGAGACTGTTTAAGAACACACTGACCTAATAATCTCCTTAACTTTAGATAAAGTAAGATTAAGAATGTTTGCTACCTTTTTAGCATAATGATGTTTTTGGGGAAAATGCATAATGAATTTTAAGCTTATTTTTATTACCTCAACATGTTTCTATATTATTCTTAACATAACATTACAAACAGTGTTTAAGGCACTCAACTAAAATCAATATGATGAGTCCTCTATGTTTTAAAGGCTGTAGCTTTTATAAGCTTTTATAAGCCTATAGTCAGCATTTTATAAGCCAAATTCACAATAGGCAAATACATGATGAAATAATGTCTTTAGAACAGAATAGGTATTCATTTGTTATTAATATAGCTGTTTTCTTCAAACCCCGAAATAAAACATTTCAGTTCAAAGCAGGGATGGAGTCAAGACTGGTTCTTTAGAGTCCCAGACCAATAAAAAGTTGACTTTGCAAGATATAGGCCCTTTTAGACTCATGCTCATCTTCTTATATTTATTCAGGACAGCGTTCCATGAGCATTCCCAGACACTGTTCCACAGCCAGTAGAGACATGATCCTTCTATTGTGTCCGGGGTCATCCACTGGGCCTCCTCAGGTGGGATTTGCCTTGAAAACCTCCACAGGGCAGAGTCCAGGGGGCAATTGACACAGATTTCTAAGCCACCTCGGCTGAGTTTAAATAGAGGAGAAGCCGCTCTACTTCAAGCCTCTGCGGGATGGCCAAGCTCCTCACCCTATCTCTAAGTAGAGAAAGCTCATTTTAGCCTCTTGTGTTCAGAATCTCATTCTTTAGATTATAATCCAGATGTTATGACCATAGGTGAGGATGTTGACATTGTCAATTCAATTCAATTCAGTTTATTTATATAGCGCCAATTCACAACACATGTCATCTCAAGGCACTTTACACTTTCCTGTAAATTAAAAGCTTTGCCTTTTGGCTCAGCTCTCTCTTCACCACAACAGATCCATGCAGCGTCTGCATTATAGCAGCAGCTACACCACTCCATCAATTGATCTCCTGCTTCCTTGTCCCCTTACTTGTGAACAGGGCCTCAAGATACTTGAACCTCTCCACAAGAGGCAAGGGCTCTCCTCTGACCAGAAATGGGGAAACCACTATTTTTCAGTTGAGAGACATAGCCTTGGACTTAATGGAGCTGACCTTCATTCCAGCTGCTTTGCGCTCAAATTTATTGCCCCAGCACATGCTGTAGGTCTTGACAGGGGGAAAACTATCAGAATCACGTCATTCACAAAAAGCAGGGACGAAATTCACTGATCTCAAAATCAGACTTCCTCTGGACCTAGGTTGGGAATGCGTGAAAGCCGGGTTAAGTAGATTCTCAAAGTATTCATTCCACCAACAACAATGTCCTCAGTCAAGGTCAGGACTCTTCCACTCCCATTTAAAACAGTGTCAGCAAAGCACTGCTGACTTGGCTCTTGGAGGAGGACACTTCTCTCTCCTATGCCCCACCCCCTGTCTACCTTAGCTCTGTGTCTTGTCTTCCGTTGGAGCCTCTCTTCACATATCTTCCCAAAACTTTCAAAACTGTATTATGGATCTGGTCAGCTGACGAGCGTTATCATACAAAGTAAGTGTTAAAAAAATCATATATTGTGATTTCTTTTTTAGATTATGTCTCTCACAATGGATGTGCGCCTATAATGACAATTTCAAACCCCTAATGGTTTCTAAGCGGGAGAACTTGCAAAGAAGCAGGGTTCAAATAATTATTTTCCACATGTATACCAACTATCACTCAGTTACTGCTCAAAGTAACTAATTACAAGGCAAATTAACTATGCAGTTGCATTTTATAGTCTAAAATCTCAATAACGTTTTCTGATACTTTAAATACTGGAAGTTCAAATATCAAATAGAATATTTCAAATTGAGTAATTAATCAAATATAAGGACAACCTTCTGTGTTAATCTACACATTTTCTGTGTGTGGAAGTACAAGTCAGCAGATACAATCCATTGCAATATATTTATATAGATTAAGTGATAATTATGTTTGATATTTATTGTAACATAATAAAGAAAACTAGATATTTTACAATGTTTTAAGATGTTTTACAATGTTTTACAAGTAATTCAACAAAAATTAAACAGTATTTTGAGGAATTATGGTTCCTGAGAAATAAGACAAAATAAAGAGAAAGATTGTCTGTGAAAAAAAACTATAGAACTAGGCTGTACATAATTTAAGTGAATTAAATATAACTATGAAGATGAGTAATGTATTGATTAACTAAGGCATCCAGCTGTTTGATCAGTGGTGATCAGAGGTGCTGCATTAGATTAGCATGTGTGGATAAAGTCTTTGTTCCTGGATATATTGACAAATCACATGAAGATTTAGCCTTTGCGTTCAGAAAGCTTTTATACTTTAGAAAAGCCATTATTCAATCTGCAGTTCTCTGCCCAATCGCCTCAGTTCTCTCCTGTTTGGTAGCAAACATTGATACTCTGCACATAGGTTTGGATCACACTAACTATGTGATCCCCTCCTCAGTTGATCAGCTTCACTTATGCCTTAGCTCCTGCTCCCTCTCTGCACTAAAAACATTCTCTCTCAGCCGCAGAGAAGGTGTGCTTATGAAAAGTTGCTTTAAGTGATTAAGGTGTAGTAACGCGCTTAGTTAGATTTGAGGTAACGTAGCAGCCTTATCAATATGGGAGAAGTAATTAGTTTGTCTTCTTCAACACTAGATTGTAACTGATCATTTTGTTATCACCATTAATATATATAACACCAGTACTCACAACAATGCATATACCTATAGATAACATTGGAAGGCTTTAAAAGCATTATATAGAACCTTATAGAAGCTAAACAAGCCAATAAGTTAGGCTGGTGCTGTTCTGGAAACTTCACAAATTCTGGATATGATTCAATAAAGCAGAATCCATCAGAAAGTGAAGAAGATTCTCTTTATCAGACGTGCGTCTTCAGTCAGGAGCCTCTCGAGTTTGTTATAGGATCTCCATCATTATCCATAATAACTCATTAAACAAACCCTGTAGTATGAGCTATAACAACATTTAATTTCCATTTCGAATTATAAAGTAATTTTTTTTTTATTGATTTTGTCTGAGTTGGCATTTCTAAAACAGCTCTTTTTCTATTTAATGTTAAATAATTACAAAAACTGAGGGGGAGCTTTTCAATGGAAAATAGCATCCATGTATTGCTCCCCCATACAGTGCTCGAACCAAAATATTCTTAAAAAAAAAAAAAAATGACTGCTACCAATTTGCAAATATAGTATTCTTGGAAAAAGTAGCATACTGTTGATCTACTCTTATCCCTGCAGCATTGATGGTCTTTGTTTCTCTCTCTCCCATATATGCACCTCCTGCACAGTTGCTGCGGGTGGTTTGTGATAATTTCTTTGCCCCTTGTTGTCAGTATTCCTGGTTCTCAGTTTTTGTGGATTTATGTTTATGAATGTTTGCTTTTGATACAGTTTTTGTTATTAAATCTTGCAAGAAACCACTTCAGCTTCAGTGTCTGCATGCGGGTCCTCCTGTCAAAACTCTACCCCAATGTGACATATAGGGGAAATTATGCAATATTGCCTAATCAAATTATGAACAGCTAAAAAGTTTTTGTTTTTATTTTACTGGATAGTTATTACCTAAATTACACAATTAAAAATGTGTACTTAATGAAATAATAAGCATATTCATTTTTCAATTCAGCCAATCATTACCAACTAAATAAGTATAGTGGACTTAAACTTTTTTTATAGTCTAATCTAACAGCATAGCACTTAAAAATATTCCACATAAGTGCTGCTTTAAGGAGAGCCAAGGCCTAGTTGGCAGTAAAATTGCCTTGCCTGCCACCAGCACAATAAGAAGGCAATAGGAAGCTAGCCAAGCTCTAGCTCTGAGCAGAAGCCATAAGGATCTACAGTAAGCTGCAGGGCTAAAGAAAAGCAGCACTGCAACATAGCTTTAACTATATGGCTGCCAGATCTGAGCATGAATAAATAAATACAAATAGATATGTCCAATTTTCCATCTGCCCCAATATGCTGGATCCAAATACTTTTGACACCTCCTATGATCATTCATTTTCTTTTTAAGTATGTTTAATTTCACACAGGATTAATCAGGAATAGTGATAGATTCAAAAGGGTGAGAGAAATTTACCCAGCTTGACACAGAAACTTGCGCCAGATGAGGAGATTATTGCGGGTTAAGCTGTTCCAAATGCAGTTCCTACAACCAAATTACTCAACAGGTCAAAGTTCGCTTTGGTGAAAACTAGACAGTTTTCTGAGGGCAACAAGGATAGCCCCCCCCCAAAAAAAATTTATTTACAGCTTAAGTACTGCTTAAGTTTAGCAAATCATTTTTATTATTGGATTTTTAAGAACCAAGAGCTTTAGGAATAGAGGAATGGCATTTCATATATTAGTTCAGCGCTATGAAAATTAAAAATAGCTTGGGAAAAGGATACATTTCTGCAACTACCATGATTTATTTTTCTTCAAGAATCACAGAAAGATTAATGTGTTGTTCAGCTCATTTTACCAAATAAGGTTAAAAATAACATGCATTTTGTAGGAGACAATAGAAACTTGTGCCATTAAACATAGCTGAGTTTGATACCATACAAGAATCACAGACGCAGCAATATTCTGCTGTACCTTGTTGGGCTCATGGAGAGCTACAGTGTATGTTCCGATCAGAAACATGCAAGTAATCAGCTTTTCACTTGCTGTTGCCAGAATGAGTAGAATGACTCTTTTTTAGTTTCCGTACAGCAGTTTTGCAGAGCCAGTGCATGCAATGAACCACAGAGCAAAACAAAAAACAAATGAATGAAAAAAAATGGATTTGCATTGTTTAAACAAAAAAACATAAACAAAATTAACACTATATTGTCCAAAGTAAAGAAAGCCCTATAAAAACATTTAAATCAACTGTTTGACTCTTTCACTTCCACTGCTACATGTGTCCAACATGACACCTGAAGGCATGCTGATTGTTTCTACAAAAAGAACAGGCTGTTCTTAGCTTTGTATTGGTTCTTTTGTACTAAAAAAAAATCAAAGCATACATTTTTTACACCCACTAGCAGGTGCAAGCTCGGAGTGGCTAATCGGGAGGACCTGGATAATTTCTGGTGAGCCGGTCTTATTTTTGTGATGCAATTTATTTATTTATTTTTTCCTTTAAGCTGGTTGTTCAGCCATGAATGGATCACTTGCACTGCTACTGCCCTCCCTGGGCTGCCTCTGCCTGCCAGCCTCGTTTTCTCTACGCGCACCCTGACATAACCCAGTGCACTCAGTCGCTCAGTGGTGTCTGAAAGATGGAGAATAAAAGGAGCAGGGGGAACATGGAGCAAACTAAAGTTAAAGAGGAAAGCTCTGGAAACACATGCTGCTAAATGTACAAATATTGGCAGCTTTTTAGTAAAACAAGTTTCAATCAATAAAATTAGCAAAATGTTGAACTTTGCCAGCTAACCACTGAACATGTTAACTATCAAGTCATTGAATATTGTGATGTTGTGCAGCGGAAATTAATGTTATATAATTTAAATACTAGCATGATGCAACGCAACATAAATATATTATTATTTATTATATTTATTTTGTAGTCCCTCAGAGTCAGAGGGACTACGCAGCAGCACCAACTAGCCATGAGCGTACAATTCCCAGAGTTGGAAGGTAGGATTACTCATTAATGGAATATTAAATGAATTTAATGAAGAGCATGATAAAGTTCTGAGTTCAGAAGTATAACCATTTTCTTTAAATGTTACTTGGTGTCAGAAGCAAAAGTAGTGGCGATGAGGGGATTGCTACTGTTGGTATGGAAGAAACAGGTGCTTTTACAGTGTTTGAACAAACAAGCAAAATGCTTTTTATATAAAAGCCATTTAAGTGACCAGTTATATTTTTTGGCATTAAAGGTAAATAGTAAAAACACAAACCCACAGGTGAAATATTATGAAATATAAAATACATGCGTTTTCCAGAATTATTATATTTTTTAAAAGATAACTATTTTTTATGTGATGCGGGTCCAGGAGAGTCTAGGGAAACTGAAGAAAGTATGAAATATTAATATTTTCTATAATTTCATTTCACTTTGAAGGTGGGGATATCTGTGATTGATTCTGATATTGTTGGAAAGAATAAGCTATGAATGTTAGGAATAGCGCTGTTTAAATATATCTGCATTTATCAGGATTTCGGATTACTAATCCAGCATTTTGATATAAATTGTAAAAAAAATCCTCATAAGCAACAATCACAATCTACAGGACCACATGTCCGTCTATACAAACATAACTTCTGATAAATCTGAATTTCTTAGCATTTAACCAGCGACTAATCCCTAAACCTAGTAATGCTTTATTTGAATGTTTTAAAGAAAGAAATATGTTGTAAGTTATGGTTGCATGAGTTTCATCTTTGTTTCAAGCAACCGCTTAATGCTACATCAAACTCTTAAAAAGCATTTAATCAGTGTAATATAATACATCCAACACAGACTGATTTGCTTTACTAACAACTCAGAAAACATAGGAGCATGGGCAAAAACAGAAACACATGGGAAAAAACAGCAACCAGTATGTAATATGTCAGTTGAAAAAAAAATGTATCTGTAAATTTAATAGAAACAAACTGCAAATAAATATGCAACATTCCATTGGAAATGTTGACCTGTTTATAAACATAAAAAAATAGGATCTATAAGGGGAGTTATTGATTTATCGACCGCAAAAATCATCTACTAAGCAGAAACAAAAGAAACTACATAAGGTATAGAATATTTTATAGATGAGGAGCAATAGTGACTCCCCAGATTCTGAATAGTGCTGCCCCAAAAGTGAAGAAAGATATAAAGGAGTAAAGTGTTATATTCCTCAATCATTTCCTGACAGGAAAAACTATCCTGTCCACTGCAGTCAGACAACTTCTCTGATTGGTGCAAACAAACCTCCCCATGGAGCATAGAGCTGCAAACGAGTAAATCTTATTTAGCTGCTTGCGTGTCTGATTGCACACCGGTCACAAACCATGAGAAATTTTGTCAATGTTTTTTTGACTTATACAAAGCATACAAAGACTGGTATATATAATTTTGTCACAGACATATTTTTTTTTTGTTGCTGTTGAATTATTTCTTTGCTTGATTAGAGGAGATTCTGAGGCTCCATCCATCCATCCATCCATCCATCCATCCATCCATCCATCCATCCATCCATCCATCCATCCATCCATCCATCCATCCATCCATCCATCCATCCATCCATCCATCCATCCATCCATCCATCCATCCTCTACATAAAAAATCTGATTGAGGTTTTGTTTTGTGGGCTTTGAAATTTAGGAGCAAACAAGGCAGCTAATTGTGTTTTTATTCTAAATAAAGCTTATTTACACTCTACTTTATTTACATTTTACTTCAGTTGGCTGACATATATGTAATATTGTCCTTAAGAGTGAGATATTACAACACAGCTCTCTGTTAAATGGCATTCAAAGTTGGTCCCTCCTCCCAAGCCACCACTGCGTCTAAAGTCTCCTTCTCCAAATCCCTTTTAGACCTGAATCAGGGTCTCTGGTGACGTCACAGATTGATGGCATAAATTAATATGGCGAAAAGTAGCTTTTTTTTTGTACTTCATCAGAGATCTTGACTACACAATGTGAAACTTAATGTCATAGCAAAGATTATTAAATGCATGTTACATATTGTGTCATTGAATAGTCATAAAAGATTGCTAGAATCAGACAGGCCATCAGCTCAACAAACAAATAAAGAAGTCTGGCATTGTTTTGAAAAAGTTCTACAGACATTTTAACATGAGTTTACAAAGGAAAACTTCTTCATAAAATGCAAAGCATAATCCTGAGCATCTTGAACATTACAGTAGACTGTCATACAAAGACTTAGTCTTTAGTCAGAGGTTTCACCAGTTTTACTTTACAGGAGATCCTTTTTGAAGAAAACCTCTATGACATGAGGTAAAACATTTAATTTCCCGCAGGAATTTATAACTTATTTTTGATCTGAATATAATTTATATGTAACACAGAAATTAGACAAACTACCAACTGAACGTTTTTATTACGATACATCATCAGTACTTTTAAGTTAAGCCTTAATACAAAAGGTAGCATAGTGTATTTATTTTTGATGATATCCTAAAAAATACAAATGAGAAAATAAATATTGAGCCAGTGTAGAATATTTTCGCATAGAGAGAAGTGTTGATCTTCCTTGCAGTTCCTTTAAATCAAGACTAAAGACACATTTGTTTAGGATTGCCTTTCACTGTTCTAGTTAAACAGTTCAACTGAAACATCATTAGTTCAACTTTTTTATTTTCTTTAGTCCAACTGTTTTTAATATTCTTTTTTGTTTCTGCATTTTTTTTATTTTATTCTTTCTATTTATATATTTTTTTCCTATTTGCTTTGATTCTGTTTTATTTTCCTATATTTTAATCATGTAAAGCACTTTGCATTGTCTTTGTACTGAATTGTGCTATACAAATAAATTTGCCTTGCCCTTGCCTTGCCTTGCAAACATTCTAACCTGTGAATTTCAGCTAGATAAACAGTATAGCACTAAAATCTTAATGTACAGCCTGACGTGCATTCAGACCAACACAATGCGCAGTAAATCTGTCATAACTGTCGAGGAATGGAAAGGGGTAAAGACTTGAATGTTTTTTTGTTTGTTTTATTAAGCGTAGTGACATACAGGAATAAGAAACTACTGTAGAGGGCAGAATGACAGGGGCTGGAAAGTACTGGCGAACTCTAAGAAAACAGATCACTAAAAAGAATGAATGAATTAAACAGATTGGTGATGATGGATAACTTTAACTTCACATGATGTAAGCAGAATGACAGAGAAATGACAAATTTTAAAAACTAAACTTGGGTGCACCTTCCTGTTTTAAGAAATATGTCAGAGTTCTGTGATGAAATGGCTTAAGTTAAGGATGGGTGTATTTGTTTGGATAAATGAGTGTGTGTCTGCTGATGAAGGATAGATTTCTAGCAAGAAACCAGAAACCTGCCAAGTGTTCTGAAGCCAACCTGGGAGAAACAGCATCTGTCTCAGCAAAATAGACAGAGGCAATCAATAACTATACAGTGTTGATGCATACGTGCAAATTTTATCAGTGTTTCTTCTGTACAGACCCCACCAATTGAGCTTACTGTACAGCGCATCCACAGAAGGTAAATATTTACATCAGTATGTAGAATCTTATGTATGACTTGTGAAATAAGTATGTTAAGCTGTAATCATGTTAAATGATGAATGTCTCGCTCAAGTAATGCAGTATTGGGCCGGGTGTTAAAACTACATAAACTGATGCTTTGATTTGGTAAGATGGTTTTGACAGTTTGATAGTTAGGATATAGTTGATTAAAATACAAGTTTTTTTTTTTGTTTTTTTTTTACCCTGGCAAAGTTTCTGTCCAGTCTACATGTAGGTTTGAAGAAGAAATGTAGCCATGGCGAATCGACTGCAAGACATTTTTAAAGGTATGAGCTATGTCCATATTTCTAGCTCAAAGTTAGTCCATCACTTTAAAGAGAGTGCAAAGAAATATTCAAGATTTGATGTTACTGATATGTACAGTACGTTTCAATCTATAACTGTGAGATGGTAATCATTACAGAAAGAGCAAGTCACTGATAACTAAAATGAGCTTCATCCCCTGGGTTTAGCTTTAAGAAGAGCCACAGTTTCCTCTCATCAATAAAAGTAGCTGATGAAGTCAGATAAATGATAAGGATTATTCCAGGGCAGCTCCCTTTGGAGGTGTTTGAAGCAAATGCAAATTTGATCAGATCTAGACAAGTCAATTATAATATCTTTGGCAGATTTACTTTGTTTGTTGACCATATAACTCTAAAACGTTACTTGGAACGTAAAAATGTAAAAAAATGTAAAAAAAAAAAAAGACCATATGCAAAAGTTTGGTGACAGAAGTAGCTGAAAGAATTTCCCAGATTATGTTTTGGTTAGCCCTACAATAAAGTAAACCAAGGTGAATGAAATGTAGTTTCTCTGTTTAGGGGTAAAGGAATCAGTATGCTAAAAATTTTTCCTTGCAAGGGTTTACAACAAAACGCTCTATATGTTCAGGACTTTAAAATACACATCTGTTTAAATTTGTTCCATGAGCACCCAATTTAGCTTAATATTATACTATTATTACTATACTATTAAGACTGAGGAAAAATACCTAAAAATAAAGGGATTAAAACAGCATTACTTGCTCTCCTTGCCTTGCTTCCAAACCGCAGTACACAGTGAATGTCATCCCTTTGTTTTAGCTTTACCCCCCCAGCCCCCGCCGCTCAGGACATCATTAAATCCATAAATACATCCAAGAAAGGAGACTGTAATCTTACTGAGCAGCAGCATGATAACAAAATCCATTTTTATTTGCTGCCCAGTCTTAACAAGAAATATCCATTTATAAGACACAAAATATAACTGCTGCAGTGATAATCGGTTACTCTGCAGGAGATGCATGAGCAATTTTATGCAAATATCGTTTTTTGTTTTGTGACCCGTGGTAAACACAAAGTTTAAATCCCTTAATGGATTTTCATGACTTACATGTGTTGGCTGTGCAGAGCAACAGTGATGCTTTGCTTTGAAAGTCGAGTTTTATTCATTATTGCAAACAGAGGGTGCAAACATTACTCTACAAGTAGGTAGGGGGAGTAGGGAGATCCCACACACAAACACACAGATCCATGATGGATTAAAGTCTGGCCACAGCTATCAGGGGGATGAATTATACATACTGTACATGCACCCAATTTATCCTTCTATGTAACCTTTGAAGTCTAATAAAAATGGGAAGAAACACTCTGATCTCCTAGAGAGAATAATCTTATTGGTCAGATTTATAACATTCAAAAGGACTGTCTATTTCTCGATGCGTGTCAGAGGAAATTAGGAACCCTGAATGAGAAATTATATCATACAGCCTTTCTTTTCATCTCCTCTTCAATCGATAGCATGCCATGAAATATGTTCAAGCAGCCTTTGCCTGCTTGCATTTTCTGCAAATTGGGAAGACTTTTTCTTTTTTTTCATGGAGTTTCAAACCTCAGGTGAACTTATTTCAATACCTGTAAGATAATAAATTTCAGGTCCATTCAAAGTTACTGTGACAGGTGGGAATTAGATCCTCATTAGACTCTCTATCCTTACAATACACATTTCCACCATTCACTTTAGTCATTTCAGGCCCCTCTCTGCTTCGATGTTTGATGGACAACCAGAGTAGCCAGGCAGTAGAGTGTAGAAAAAGACTTTGATGTTTTTGCCCAGGCTGTTGGGATATTCAAGTTGACTTTGATAAACCATATTAGTGTGTCATCATCTCTCCTTCAGCTCTCCCACTCTCTTTCTTTCAAACACTGTCAGGCTATGAGCCCAAAGGGAATAGGTCTGAGGACAAGAATACAAGGTTGTACCAACACTGCCTTGAAACTAAGACAGTCGGAGAACCAGAAGAAAATGAAGTGGATGCTTTTGCTAACAAAAAAATTGTTATAGGTGATTTCAAAATATTTCCTTTAGAACCCACAGTTGCAACTAGATATGTACATTTTGTCCAGTACACTGCATAATCAGACAAATATTTTTTTCTAAGATCTAAATAGATCAGGCTAAACTTAAGGCTTCGGTCAGATTTGATTACAAAAATCACTTTTCCTTCCTAGATGTGAGGGTATTAATCTTCTTCTTCTTTAGGTTTGATAAACATCTAGAATATTGCAGATTTCTGAGAGATGAGTTTTGAGTTCAACAAAAAATGTTGAATTCAAGCATTTTGAGTTCAACATTTTGCAATTGCAAATGTTTCCTGATGTTTTTAATGGTCTCTCAGTCTGGGTCAGTAGGCTACGCAGTCATGGTAAACACTGGTGAGTTGACAAATATCCAGAAGACAGTAGCTGGCACCCTCCAAAGGAAGGTTAAGCTACAAAAGAGCATCAATAAAGAGGCTGTCTACTTACAAAATGCTGTATCCACATAAATACATAGAAAGTTAAATAAATTAAATAATTTAGTAGGAAAAGATGCAAAAGCAACATCGAGAACTACAACTTTGAGATCATGTTCGGACAACTATATACAAGACTTATCGTTAGTTTCATGAGGAGCTGGTAGAGGCAGGAGTCAGTGCATCAAGAGCCACAACGCATAGACAAATAACAAAAAAAAAAAAAATTACCGGTGGTGAGTCTGACATAGTGGAAAAATTGCAAATCTTCCTTTGAAAAGTAAGCCTGTATGAGCGA
This sequence comes from Cyprinodon variegatus, assembly GCF_000732505.1. Classification (NCBI taxonomy): domain Eukaryota; kingdom Metazoa; phylum Chordata; class Actinopteri; order Cyprinodontiformes; family Cyprinodontidae; genus Cyprinodon; species Cyprinodon variegatus. The sequence continues at coordinate 27,217 of NW_015150818.1, forward strand.
TGCAAATGGCAACTTTTAAACAGAGCATGTACAAGGAGAAATGTGCTTGTGCATGCTCTCGCATGTGTTTAAAGGGGTCATACAATACAAAACAGAGTTTACATTGTCATAGATGAACGATAACGATAGTTCAGTGGGTGAAATGGACGTACAGAAAAGTTAAAGCCCCATCGACACTTTCTTTCTCTGCAAATCTCATAATTCTAAACTTCCACCATAAAACGGATGAATTCAAACAAAGCACCGAATTGACGTCAATTCATAGATGCTGCCTTATTTGGTTTTGGTCTGTACTTTTTTCACGCCCCGAAACTGACATACAGACCAGCCCACTGGTTCACTGTCATAAATGCAGTGTTCTAGGCTGCACGGAGAAGGGGGAAAATTTTCACAGTCTTCCAAAGGATTCGAAGACTACAGGCATGGATTATTTTTGTCTATCAGAAGATCCCTGCTCAGCTGTTCATCTGCTTTTAGTATTTTACAGAAGACGGCTTTAAAAATCTTGGACAGTTCAAAGCAGGATTTGCTAAACTTTGTTTACTGAAATGAGGGGCCGTTACGTGTTTCAGTGAGTGAGTGTTTGTTGCTATGATGCCTCTTTGCTCAGAAACTTTGCTTGCTGTAAACCAACCAATCAGTGCACAGCTTATCTAAATATTCATGAGCATACCATAAAAGGAAGAAAACCTGTCGTTTATTCTGGGGCACTTAACAAGGCTTGCATTAGGGCTCATAGAACAGCAAATACGCTATTTTCTACCCAACCGATGTTACACAGGCTATTCAGAGACCTTAAGGACCAGCACCAAATACCATATATAATAATTCTATGACCCCTTTAACAGGCGTTCCCTCTCTGTAGCAGGTGCAGGGTTCTGCATGTGCCTTTTTCTTTAAAGTCTTTTCGAAAATTCACAAAAATCCTCCACTTTACCTTTAACTGACTCATATTATGGCCTTATAATGCCTGTATCACTGAACCACAGCTCCCATCTCCATAATATTCAGACATTTATACTATTTGTACTTTGTCACTAATGTGCAACACAGAGTGGCATAACAGACCAGACCAATGTAGGACAGAGACAAAGCAACAAAAAATCAAAGGCCCCTGGACTTTTATGAACCTTTTACCAAACAAATGTTTTATACATGTTCTCGTTTTTTTTTACTTAAACTCTAAAGTTGTATTTCCTTTCCCATTTCTTAACTTAAGCAAAGAGGTAGCAATAATTGATCTGTTTCTTACATCCGACCGTACCAGACTGTTGTCTCTAGCTTACAAAATACCTATTACATTAATATACAAAACAAAAAATCCATCTATACTAATGATGCACTAGGGACATCTAACATAATTTCAAAGAGCAAATAGGAAATACAAGTGGCTGCCAAAAACAATTACCCTGCCGTTTAAAAGACAAAGTCACTTCAGAATACTGCCATCCTTTTATGGCCATGCATTTTTACATTACTACCCAGCTGGTAGCAAAAGCAATGTTTTACCAGCTTAATTCTGCACAACTGCTTACTTTTATTACAACACACAAAGAGTGGAGTATCTTTAGTCCAGTAAGCTTCAGATTTCATCAGATCCCTTTACAAACATTTCAAGCCTGTTGGCCTAAAAAGCAAGGATTTCCAGCAAGCCCAGTAGCATTTTTGATGAGAGCATTAAACTGTCATGATCTATTCTCATGAAAGAGGACTAAAGTGCAGGTGTAGACCAAAAAATTAGATTAAGACGGAAATATTCATCAAATAACTATACAAATGTCAACAGAAACACAGCAGAAAAAGAGAAAGAGAAGCCTAGAAAAAAAGGAAGTCTGAATATAGGATCCAAGAAAAAAAAAAAACAAGGAGAGGAGAATGATATAGGATACTCATGAAATAATCAGAAGAAAATAGCTCCTTTCCCATTGACAATTACAGCTCTATTTCGATCAAACTCTGCTCTCTAAGTGTATAGTGGAACTCAGCAGAATCAGTGTAGTATTCGTTATAAATTGATACGCGTGTCTTACTTCTTCCATTCAAGTTAATGTTTGTTAAAAAGAAACAAACAAAAAATAATTTGATATTACAAATCAGAAATGCAACCACTTTTCAAAATAAGCTGCTCCATATTTCCTTTAAGAAGACAGGTATTAAAAAAGTGTGTCAAAAGATCTACTGCTGTGGAATAAAACGTGAAAAAAAATCCCCAGCCAGAGTCAAATTAAAATCTATGCCAAACCAAAGTCTCTTTTTTCTAGCCTTGCAATTTAAGCATTTTCATTGAGCCCTCGGTAACCACAATTTCAGTTTTCACAAAGCCTTCCACTTCAGAGAATGATAAAATCAATGCCTCAAAATACACTGCTGAACAGTCAATCTTTTCTGTGAGTAAGAAACACATGGTCTTTCCAGGGAGTTAAATCTAAACCGACCCTGCCATCCCCAGTTTTTTCCTTTATTTCTATGTCTAATATTATTTTAGGTCTTTTTTAACCTTGATTTATTTTGTAATGATTTGAATACATCTAAGTTACTGTGATATGCATTCATTAATGTGTTAATAGAAATGTATGTCTGTAGCGGAAAAAAAAGAATTACATTTGACTGCTTAAATGTTTTATAACAGTACTGAGAATTTCACTTTCTATTTGTAGACGTTTTTAAGATGACTAGAGAACAAAAGACATGGACCTGACTTCTTTAGCACTTCAAAAACTTTCATGCCTTCCGGGCAACAAAATTCAAAACCACATACTAGCTTAACTTTTTTAATTTAAAAGAAAGAAAATGATGTCCTTGTAGCATAAGGTTATCTAAGAGTAGACAGTTATTTCCGTCTCATTAGAGTTCTACATCTTACCAGAACAAGCATAAAATGATAATGACGAAATATTCAAAATTGTACAATACACAGAGTATTTCTATAGATTTTGTCAAAGTGAAGCTGCATTTCTCAAGTCCTTTTTAAATTAGAAATAGGCTGTGCTACACAGCAAGTTCAAATGATCCTTTTCCTCCTCTCTGCAGAAAAAAAGACAGTTTCACTGCAAACAAACAAACAGAATCAAGATCATGCTACAAAATAAACTGGAAATACAAAATGAAAAGGATTTTTTGATCTGAGGGCTGAGATGTAACTGCTGCATGTAGGTCCAGAGTGTGTGGCTGTGTTTTTGCTGTGGGATTAGGAGCAGCATACAGATTTAAGTAGTCTCCCTCCAACTAAAATCTAGCCTAACTCCTCTCATTTGGTAAGACATATTTGCAATGCAGACAGGAAACACATATTTAATGCAATGGCTATCTTTTGAAAGGAAACTTCATGACTTTGGGTGATCACACAGACAGTAATATCACAGGGATCATAGCAAAGTGCTGAATCTGTTGATTTTCCTGATAGAATAGTTTGGCTCAGGAGTGCAAGAACATATGCATTTAGTTTAATTCAGTATGTGTCTTTCACTATTTCATTAAAATATTAGAATGCTTTTTTACATAAATCAAAGCTGTTGATTTAATTGTCATGAAAATATATGCGTTGTGAATCAGCACTATGTAAAAGACAAAAAACTGAATTGAGTGTAATTTATTTATTAATGTGGCCACTTCACTGGAAATGGCAGTCAGTCATCAGATAACAGGAAACCACAGGCCAGGGGTCACAAACCTTTTCAGGCTTAGTGCTACTTCATGGTTGGTGAATCAAGGTACTTAATCAAAGGAATAGTGATCTATGAACTTAGGGAGTTAGCATTCACCTAAACTTCATACATATTAAACATGTTTTTACTGCTTCTTTCAGTTTCTTTTAGATATTATGATTTTGAAATATCTATATGTGCTTAAATTTTCTTTCTGTTTATGAGATGAAATGCTCTAAACGGGAATAAAAACAGTACAGCAGCAAAATATAATAACTTTTGTAATCCAGCCCACTGGTGAATCGTTCTGTTTTCAGAAGATTTTGGGGGTCCCTTGGTGCCCGTGGGCACAAAGTTGATGAACCCAGCTATAGGCTTTACTGCTTTATCTTTAAGAAAAAACTGATTACGGTTATGAACGACAGCTATGGACCACACAGAATTTTGGAATGTTTTACAGATTTTGGAAATCCCACAGCTAAGGGAAGGGTTTACTTAATATTAGAGGTAGTGCAAAGACATACTGGAAAAGTAATTGTGCTAATAATTGTAAACTTTGTCCTAATATTAATGAAATATTGTTCATTTCAAGGGCTGGTGAAGCATGCTGTTCCTTCTCTTATATAAACACGAAAACACACCTACACAGCCGAACATGGATACAACCAATTATGCCAAAGGTTCGCCTTGCTTTGGTCGACTGACATTTCAGTTCCCTGTCATATAACTATTTGCAAGTATGGAAAGTTGTTTTACCTTTAATCAGTACGTTTAAAGATCTAGAATTCCCATATAGATATATATATATATATATATATATATATATATATATATATATATATATATAATGCCATTCGGACTATTCAAAACTGCAGTTAAAAATTTTTAGGTAATTTATTATTCATTAGGCAAAACCTTATTACAGATATGTAGAATAAGAGTTTTGACTAGACAAAATTATGTTGCAGGTATCAGTAATGAAAAGCCATGCTAGTGATTATGCAGAAGTATTCAGACTTTTTTTTCAACATCCTCATCGCTAGCACTATTCAGACAACATTTATTTACCACTGACACACTTTAGATTTGGATTAAAGCAGCACTAAATACAATTTTTAATTGAACTAATTCTCTTGTAAGTTCCTGTGATGGTAATCTAAGTGTTTATGAGACAATTAAGGGGTATGTCATTTGGCTCTAATGTCTCTGGCCAGAAAATGGCACTTGGAGCCTTTTATGCCACCGACCCATTGGCTGTCTCACAGCCGTGTTCTACAGTAGTTGTTGCGATCAGAAAAACAGCTTCAAAGCATCCCAATGTTGGACTTTTGGCATCATTAAAGCAGCTTTGTGCTACCCAAGGGTGATCATACAACACATTTCGATTTTGGTTTATGATCTAACAGACCCAGCATAAAAAGGACAAAGAAAACTTTCCTCAAAAAGGAAAGATTGAAAAAATGTGAATTGCAAGACAATTACTCCACTGGGAGATCTCAAATAAAAGCAAGGATGCCACAAGGATACACAATTGGCAATGCTGTCACTGGACTTGTAAGCACCATATATGCTAATCTCTGTTAGTGTTACTATTGTTACACTCAAGTGATTGATTTTCAGCCTTAAAACATGGAGGAGTATGAATAACATTATAACGCAGAAAAAACTGCTTACTCAAGAGGTAGACTTACACTTCACTGACTTGTACAAAAGTAGTAAGTTGCAGCAAGGAGGCTACTGTAATCTAGTTTACATTATATATATGGATAGATAGACACATAGAGAGACAAAGATATATTGGTGATGTTTTGTATTTTAAAGCTATTTATGCACAACATATAAATCTTGTGGCATTTTAGTCTGTTCAATGTTTATTTAAAGTGAGGGAGAAAATATTTTAGTTTAAATATTTTTACGTATTTTGATAAGTGATTTGTATGCACGTTACACACAGGGGCTTATTAGAAGCCACTAGGTAAAAGCCATTTGGCATCATTTTATAGAGGGTGGCAAAAAAAAAAAGAAAAGAAAAAAAAAAGCCAGTGTCAGCTCAATAAATATGCAGATAGAAGCACAGCCTTTAGGGGACATAGAGCAGTCCCAGTCTTTTATCAGTCTTCCTCACAGCTTAGCCATAACCCACTCGCTGCAGCCCACATCCTTCTGGGTACCACTGAATCTCTTCTTTTTCTCTGCCTCTCTTTTGCGTGTCCTGTCCTGTTTAGCCCGTTACTTTTATCCCTCATTTGTTTAGAATCTGCAGTGCCAGAATGTTCTTCTTGCTCTTTCTCTACCTCAGTTGCCCCTAGCTGTACATTTTCCCATGTGGGGGAATAATGAGAGCCAGTAACGGTGGGTGGTCATGTGCGTTGCATTATATAGGAGCGCTGTGATTAATCGAGCTTGCCAAATGGAAAATGAAATGCCAGCGAGGCCATGTCGTTCGGTAGGCTACTGGTATTTGTTTGAGAGGGGGGAGCTGAGATGAACTCAGATGATCACCTACCTGACTCTTTCAGGCCTTTGCAATTACATATCTATTTTTCACTGAAATGGTGCAGCAAAAATCATGCTCTGGGGTTGCCTTTCGTACCACATAAATCAGACTGCCACAGATTTATTTGTATCACATCTGTCCACCACTCCTACAAAGTGGATTTAACATTGATTAATATATTACTAGAAATGTGCATGATACTAAACTATGCAGAACGTTCATTCAAACCAGTGTGCTGGATGCTTGAAAGTAAAAGACAAATTGACAGGAATAATTTTTTAAAAACATTATCTAAGGCATTCATGCTATTGAATTTCCACATCTTTCCTCTTAATGATGAAAAGGAAGTAAATGATGCACTACACCAGTGGTCTCCAACCCTGGTCCTCAAGATCTACTGTACTATCCTACAGATTTTAGATGCATCCCTGCTTCAACACAGCTGAATCAAATGATTGATTACCTTTTCAAGCCATTCATTTGATTCAGCTGTGTTGAAGCAGGGATGCATCTAAAATCTGTAGGACAGTAGATCTTGAGGACCAGGGTTGGAGACCACTGCACTACACCAAGGCACTCCTGGGTTTTTTTCATCTTAAAAAATTTAAGGTGAAAAATTTGGCAAGGTAACAATGCAGACTGTTATTCTAAGATCATAACCCTGAAGTCACACTGCTCCTTTATAACTGAACTTGTTGAGGAGATGAGATTGCTGCAAATTCTAAGCCTGCATAAGCTTGGCTGACAGTAGCTACACTGTTATTACTGTAAGTATTTAACTGTATTTGAATCTGTAGCTATTTCAAAAGTTCTTTGGAAGGACATGGAGTAAATGGGCACTCAATCTTGAACTAAACTGGATTAGATTAAAATCCTTTCCAGAATTTGCAGTTAGACCATTAAATGCCCCACATTCACAAGGAATATTTAAAGTTACATATTTGAACGGTTTCTCAAGCCAAAAATAACCATCTTTTTAAGCAAATTTAGGATGTGCATACCTTTTAAGATGAAAAAAAACTATACCTGCTAACTCATGGAAACTGTAAAATAAATAAAACAGAGAAATAGAAATTCACACCTAAAAGCCAGATGTACAGCCCTTTATAATAGCAATAAAATTTTCATACATTTTATTGCTATTTGTGCTATTTACCTATATGAAAGGTTCTTCTTTTTAAGCATTAAAAGCATTTATTGCCCCACCTGCACTTAAATAAAAAAAATGTTCTGATGCATTTGGATTGCATATAAAGGAGTATACTATACTTGCTTGCCTGTCTGGTTAAATCTATGACAGTTTTGTAATTCTAACGTGCTGTGAGGATTACCGACATCCCGTATTTCATAATCTCATCATGGCCATGCTCTTTTATATTGCTAGATGTTGACTTGATTCTCCTGACAGCAAAACAAATGCTTTCCATTATCTATTAAATTAACCTGAAGCAAAATGTAATTTAGTTCCCTTTGGAATCCCACATTTGCTCTTAGATGATAAGCTGGAAATGTAGAGCCTAACCCAACCAGCATCTAAGGAAATCATGGCGCAAAGACTTGAATGCAAAGATAATTCATAATCTTTCTGAGACAGTTTTAGAGCATTTGCTTTTGGGCTAATTTCTCAGTTCTGTAAAGTAAAAAAGAGATAACTCTCTTTTTTTAAGAGATAACGTTCGTAAATTATTGTTGATGGATTGATCTTCTAATGTACGGAAATATAAATCACTCACCTAAGCTATCCTGGTGAGGGTAAAAGTAAGGCTCCCATCATTAGTCAAAGGATCTGCCACCGTGATAGGCTGATAAATAAACAGCCCATGGATGTAAAGGGGGAAAAGGAAGTACATTGGAAATAAATCTTGAACTAATTTCAATACAGCTCAGATAACAAGCACTATATGTATCATCCATATAATTATATTATAGCCAACACCCTTTCAATTTATTGAAGTGGTCTGTTGTGGATTTAGCATGGATCAGAATATGAAAAGAAAGAGACCCAAAGAAGATACAGATTGATGGGATACAGTCAGAAATACACTCTAAATAAGCTTCTGTAAGTAACAAAGACAAACGTATTACAACAAATACACATCTGGAGAGCTTTACAAAAACCGTTTTCCACTCCAGGTGACTGATTCGTCATGTTTATATTACCCTCTTAATACCTGAATTTAAACACAGTTGTACTAATAAAAAAAATATGTCAGTCAGATGTTGCTTAAAAAAGAGGTTATTTAATTTAAAATTTCACCTATATTTGGTGGTCACTATTTTTTAGTGACACTAGACATCTAAGGAATGACACAAAAATTTGAATCTCTGTTTGCTGACTATTTTATTCTGTTTTTCCTAAGACACGACATATGACGACAAAAAAAAAAATGCAAGAGAATATTCTCATCACAAGCTAATCCAGGAGGACCATGTCAAGTCAATGACTCGATGCAATCAGCTGGATTTCCTTCATAGAAACTTTTTATCAATCTTACTGTACTGTCTCTGTTAAGTAGTGTTCTGAATTGGTGCTATATAAAAAATAAATAGTAGCTTCATCTGGTCTGTTCCTGTTAGGCTGTGACACGATCCTGGAAAGAAATATCAGCTGTGCTGCTGCCATCAACATCCTTGTGTATAGATGTTGGAGTTTGACCTGTTTTTCAGTTAAGTCCTGTTTCTCTTACAGTGACTGGCTGGATGTGCTCTCTTCATCCTCTGACATGGGAGCTGGCTCGGAGCTCGTCTGCCTGGCTGTGTGTTTCCTGGACGGAGCCGTCTGTGGAGCTGGTTTACGGTTGCCTTTTGGTTTCTCTGCTTCTTTCTGTATGTCTGCTTCTGTCTCCTTGAACCCCAGTCTGCCAAGACCAACTGGGCAGATGGCCACTCACTGACCCTGGTTCTGCTGGAGTTTCTTCCTGTTAATAGGGAGTTATTCCTCTCCACTATCGCTACAAGCATGCTTAGTGTGAGGGATTGCCTTCGAGTCAATGAGTCGATGCAATCAACAGTTTTTCCATAAATAGAAAACTATGAATAAATTTACTGTATTAGCTGGTTGAATTGCAAAGTGCCTTGAGATAACATTGTTGTTGTGAATTTGCACTATAAATAAACTGAATTGAATTTAATTGAATTAAATAAACTTAACTGAATTAATTGAGTCAAAAGATCTTGCAACTCCCAGAACTTTCGTTGCAACAACAATACATTGTTAAAACTTGAACAACGTGATAAATTATCTCCAACTTTTGAACAATCAACGTGTTGGAATGCAGAAAACTCAGTAAAATTGTCATGGTCTTAGTTCTGTTGTACTTTACTTTGCTCCTTGTTTTCTAGTTTTATTGGTTTAATTCCAGTTTTGTTGTTATTTCTAGATTTATGTTCTCATGTTTTTCTGTTGTCCTCTGTTGCCCTCGTGTGTGTGTGTTTTCCTTTCCCCTTGCCTCCCTCGTTGTCTCCTCGCACATCTGCTCCTTGTCAGCTCGTTAGCCCTCCCTTTGTCTGTCAGCTACATATACTCTCCCTCTGCAGTCACTCCTTGTTGGTTCCTTGTTGTTGCTGGTCCTGTCATCGCTGTTGTTGTCTCACCTCGTCTCTCCCTGGCTCCTTGTATGTGTTTTCCCTTGATGTCTCCATGGTTCTGGTCTGTTACATTTTTAGTTGAATTTTTGGACTGCCTTTGTTAACCAATTTCATCCTCAAAACTACAAGTATTCACCTCAGCCTCTCTGCCTCTGTATTTGGGTCCTGCAAACCTCAACCAAGACGTGACAAAAATACTGTAAGAATACTTTTTTTCACTTTCCCATGAGCTACTATAATTTGATACAGTATCGAATCTGCAAGGAATTTGGGCTGGGCTGTGTTTTAGTTCTCAGTTTCTTCACCAAAGGGTTTCATTTAGGCTGTTGCTTGGCTGACTAATGCATCCACTCATCATTTGGCAACTTAAAAAGAGCGGCTTCCTGTTCACCGCTCCGTGTTCAGAGTGTTATCCTTGCATGGTCACGCTAAGCCACCCCAAGCCTCACAAGGTTTCCCCTGACCTGGATTTCCTTGTTGCAAACTGTCTGCCAGAATTTAAGAAAGCAGTTCTCCTTCAGTGCTTTTAGGAAACCACCTATGACTGCTAACTGCTCCTACTCATCCTTCATCAAACCACCCTCGTAGTTGAGTATGGCCTGTCCTTCCCTATACTCTTGCTACTGTCTCAGACATGTCTACCACCCACATTCGAGAACAGCCAGTACCACAGCCATCAGCCAAATTGGATGCCGGTAACACAAGCCTCCACTCTGAACCAACCACAAACCCACAACCTTGGGTCCACTCACCTCAACCTGGCAGAACCCCCACTCTTGTCCTGGAAGATCACCTTGTAATTTTTCATTGAATTTACCATATTAGTTTTTTACAGACCTCCCTGTCCCGAGTTGCTGCTTCCAGCATGGATTACTCTTTATTCCACATTTCACTCTCTGATTAAAAAAAACAACATAATTTTCCTGATTCAGTTTCTCCTGCATGTGGGTCAAGAGATTACACAAAACCGTGACACAATCAGTGCTAGAAATCTAATCGAAACTGTTATTTTGTGACAGCCATTGCTTTATGGTCACCCATCGTTTTAAATTTAGCTAAACATTGAAAAATTACTTACATTTATTGTCCTAAGATCTTTTTTCATAAATCTTCTTGTATTGTGGTGTGAAATTATATGAGCAGTTATTCATTCATCATTTCTTTTATTATTTCAATTTATCATTAGATAAAATTTTGCATAATGTAAATAAGTATATTTAATTGCCATTTTCAACATTTGTGCCCAAATTATAAAACACAGTAGGCCTACTTGGTTTCACAAAATTATACTTATACAAGTTTTTTTTTAATCTCCATTCTTTGTTGACCTAGTAAGGCTAGAGACAAAACAAAAAATAACTTTTTTGAGTTTGGGTCAGATGTGTTCTAGTCTTATATATCAGTAGCTAAATACAAAAATAAGTATCTATTGTCATTGTATAACTTAAGTCAGATTTAGAAAATATACAGAATTTATCAAACAAATTCTATTTGGTCTAAATGTGCATCTTTACTCTTATATGGGTTATATTTAGTCCACATTCTCAACAACACAATTATATAAAAGCACATAATATTGTATCCTTAGTACCATATGTATAAACCATCATTGATGTTGTACATAAACCATGTTGGCTGCATTTAGACTGCAACTAGTATGAAGCTAATTATGTTCAACCATCCATAGCACGTTACAGCCAACTTTATCCTATCAGGACACTGCCGTTCACAGCATCTGCAGCTGAACAGCAGGCCTGGCTACCAAACTGCTACAGAGGTCCAAGGTAGTAGACAAGCCAAGACTCCTCTGGGTTATCGGTTGGAAACCTCGAATATAATAAAACTAGAAGAGAAGAAGACATTAGCGACTCTGTAGATAGGGAGTCGAGTTCCATAAAAGTGACAGGCCTTTCCCTTAACAACGATGTCAGGACTGCTTTGCTGAGCTGGGAGGAAAGCAGTTGATACCAAAGCAAAGAGAGCAATATAAAGTGATTTAAGTATAAGAACAGGATGAAACAAGGACTAGTAAATCCATATGCATTCAATGTATGTACATTTAGAAGATGTTTATCCTATAGTTTGATGCCAAGTCTAGCTATAGAGCCACCGTTTCTAGAGCTAACCAAATTTGTATAGATTAGCTACCTCAACTTTCTTGACTGCTTTAAATTATACAATTTAGAATATTAAATAGTAAAAAACTGTTTTTTGTCCCCACTCTGGAGTGAATAGAAACTTATTTCTCTGGAACAAGACAATCAGATTATACAGTCTTTCCAGAGTTCCAATACTAAATTACATTGGTAAAAATAAAGGTTAACATCAGAGACATATTATAGTCAACAAGAGAATGGAAAACAATATTACAAAGATTTTGATTCCAATTTATACAACTAATAATAAAGACTTCTTTGTTACATCAATAATTGCAATACAGTGCAGGATGATTGTGTTTCATAAATGAAACATGACATTTTATAATTGCTACATGTTAATTTGTTGTAATAAAAACACAATTTATTTAGGTACATGGTTCCAATACATGTTTTCTTTCCAAAAAGTTTCCTTCTTTCTTTCTGTGTGTAGCAACAGAGCTTACTTAATATTCGACAATGTAGCAAATAAGCAGCCTGAAACTTCCTTTCACAGTTAGAGCAGGAGGCAGAAGCTGTGTAATGCTGTATTGAAGAATAAAAACATTGTGTCTCTGCTGTCAGGAGCTAAACATGTGTGTAAGCAAATACATTAGAGTATGTCAGACAAGAGCGTTTCAACAACAATTGAACATTTTTAATCTCTGAAGGTCACAGAGGAGTCCAAGTCTCCCCAAAAATGTTACGTTATTTTTAAGGGTAAACAGTATTTTGTGACTTTGGTCAAATTTTTTGACTAATAAATAATCGTAGTTTCTACCATGACATAAGGACACTGCCTAAAGTAAACGTTACACTGCAAAAATCTACATAAAATTTCTTAAAGAAGTGCATTTTTCTTGAATTAAGGAATGAAGTGAGTGACTTCCAATGGAAAAAGACAATTTACATTTACAATAAGAAAAAATGATTGCATTGTCTTATTTCAAGTGCATATTATCTAATTATCTTATTTGAAAAGTAAGATTACTCATAAATACATTTAATTTAAGAAATTTTTACATATTTCTAGACCCAAACTACAGCCCATTCCTAAGGGGTGGACCCGTTGATCTGGTTCAATTTGCATGTTTTCTAATCCAAAACAAGGCTTTGTTTTTGGGCCACTTTATAAAGCATCAAACTCAACAATATTTTAAATTGAAAAAGCTTCCTGGATGGGAAGCAAAGCATCTTCAAACTTGGAAACAAAGTCCAGTGGATTGTGTTTTAACTTTTTTGGAATGACTATAACCTGGATAACTGAGAATCTTCACCAGCATATTTCTAGATCGTTTTTGCAGTGTAAACCTACAAAGTATTATTATTAGTATGTATTGTTCTTTACCACACACCATTAATCAATTAACCAACTAAACAAGCTATCAAACCAGCTTTACAGCCATTCTTCTAACCAGCAAACCAATTGACTAACCAACCACACCAGTTACCCAGCAAACAAAACCAACCATCCAATATAAAGTTTTTCTCTACAACCAATCAAACATCTATCATACTAATAAAATGAGCCAATGAAATATTCAATTCAGCAATAAAACCATTATACCATTCCACAAATATGTACTGTAATAAAATAAATAAATAAAAGTATTGGCCCAGGGGTGTCAAACTCATATAATCAAGGGCCAGTATGCTGTAATTTATAGATGTGGCCCTAGCCCAACATATCTGAATCTTAAAGCTGAACTGCCTCCTCATCATGCAGTCAAGTTCTCCAGAGTTCTTCTTATGGTCTAAAATATTAGCCAGAAGTGTGGTGAAGACACATCTAAAAGTTGCAGAACATCTATAAAAAATAAACCAACAAATCAGTAAGGAAGTGTGATGCTAATATAACTACTAAGATAACAGGATGATTATAATTAGATTGAGCAGCAAATGTAAACTGGGCTGGTGTTTTATTAAAAGTAAGGGTCGAATAATGAGAATCTGTTTTTGTTGTAGGTAAGCCTCACTAACTGATAGTTTTTGAAATTTTCAAATCATGCAAAGCGATTTCCAAAACATTAAAGGAAGCATGTTTATAAGGTTTTATGGCTTCAAAACATTTTGCTTCAGCCATAAAGCCAAGGTTTGGCTTTATGGCTGTGGTGTGAGAGAGAAGAAAAGCAGTAGTGTTATCCAAATGAGAAAGCACAGGGATGAGTGAGGAGAGTGGATAGAGCTGAACTCTTCCACAGCTGCAAGAAGTGTGATTGCAATGCTAACTCGCTGCTATCCATTTCTTTTTGAAATAACACAGGGGACAGAAAGGGGAGTTCAAACGTTAACACCTGTTATTCTTCCTTTAGGAGAACAGAACATTCTTCTAAGATTGGTGTTGGCAGACTGTATTTTCAAACACTAAGCCGGCAAGAAGGACAGGGCAAAAAAGACAAATTTGAGACTCTGATATCTGAACACAGTTCTGGTATTTTATGGTAACAGAAAAATAAAAGCAGTCCCTTAAAATGCCCAAAAGAACATGTAAATCTGAGCAATGAGGGAAACATACTTACATCCTATTATAATGATAGTAATGACTGTTGCAAGGGTTGGACAGAGATATCTTTTTCTGTTTTCTTGTCCTGGAACTTAAGACTAATAATATTTAATCAGTTAATTAAGATAAATTCCAAAACATAATGTGAATACTTCATTTTTTAATTCTAGTGGATTGGGGCCTATGTTAAACCACAACCATGCTTTTGCATGGTTAAGGTTAATCCTGAAGGAAGAGTAATCTAAAAGGGGATCTAAGTTGCAGAAGTAAAGCTTTGGGAAGCAACAAAGACTGCATATGGCAAACAAACTGACTTGGTCTGCTCATGGGATTTGCGTAAATCCAGAATCAGGAACCTGTGATTTAAGCAAGAAAAACTTTAATTATAAAGAAGTGATTTCCACTTGGCATCTAACATTTACAGTTAAAGCAAAAATACCTCTTAATAGCATATTTTAACATTTTTAACACACATTTTATTACCAAAAAAATTAATCCACATTAATTCCACTGTCTATTTCCTTTTTACAGTTTGGTAAATGCACTTGTCAGTTGTAAATCTCAGATAGTTTGTTCAGTACAATTAATACAGATTGAAACAGAAACATAAAAATGTCAGACACTGCCTTTGGCAAATGCCTTTGGAGGCCGATCTGAAAATGAGAAGTGGCCTGACTTTCTATCCAGCCTCAGCGATGGTGCTGCAGAAGTGGGCTCCTTCCAAAAGGGACGAGTCAATCTCCACGGTTCAATTTCCAATTTCCCAGTTCGAGCCCATCTAGGCACAATCTCATGATGCTGGCTTCTTGATGATAGGCCCATATATCCTTTTCCGGCCATAATCCTAAATGCCACTTTACTCATTTTCTTTCAAAAGGTTTCTCGGTGCAGCCAGAGCTTTGGATTGCCTTTTTCCCTTGCATAAATTGGTTACCTTAATTAGAAGTCATGACCAGGTTTTTCATCAACAGGAAAAATTTCAACTTTGGCTTGTTGAGCTTTTTAGTAATACTTGATAATGTTTTTTTGTGATATTAATGAATATGTTTGATTGTTTTAATATCCAAATCACCAATATTATTAAATGATAGAAACATGAGCAAACCAGGTACACATGTTAAATGGTGTACGAGAGAGAAATTTTTAGATCACCCCACACCCTTCCTGAAGTCTTCTTTGAAAGTATCTTCTTGGCAGAGTTTGACTCTGCAGATATGGCTTAAGGTGCTGTAAAAACCCCACTTAATCTAACATTCCACAGGGTCTCAGGTCAATGTGCCCTGGGACAAAATAACTGCCACTATGCTTTTAAAATCCGTCTACAGTCTTGGATCTCCCATTTATTCAATTCAGTTCAGTTTATTTATATAGCACCAATTTAGAACACATGTCATCTCAAGGCACATTACAGAGATTATGTAGTCAGATTGCATAATACATATAACCAGGCACTCCCCTTTGGTTAAATATGTTGTGTTATTGGTCTACTTACAATTTTAAACATTTGGAAATGTGGTACAAATTTGCATGAGACAATGCAGCATATTTGCACTGCTATAAAGATAAAGTCTGTCAAGGAAAACATAACACTACATGTGCTAATAATAGTGGAAGCAAATTAATGCACTGATAACATAAAGCTTTTAGGGGATAATGCTGATTTATTAATTTTACAGTAGGCTTACTTGGTTTCACTTGTTTTACATAAAATAATATTTACACACAGCTATATCTCATTAAATCATCCAACTTGAGCAAAATGGCTCAAAAACTAGTTTAAAAAACACCAAATATTTACAGAGCAGCCTAGAGACGTGTAATGTCATATATCTGTTGAGATCTCACATGTTGTGAATTAGTGCTTAATAAACTGGTTGATGTGTTTTATTTTTGCAGTAAAGGTGTGTGTACCTTTCATAATAAAACATTTATCATAAAGGTCTTTATTTAATTACAAACAGTTTAGGAGCCATTTCTGTTCTTTTAATCTGTGAAATAATTAAGAGGGACTTTCTTCTGCTCACAGAAAAGTAACAAAATTTTGCTTCAAGTAAAATTTCAATTAAGTATGTTTTACTGTTAAATAAGATGTTATGCTGATTACTCTTCTTGTGTTTAAGTACAATTTTGTCAAAGTTGGTTTTCTTTTAAGTAAATACAATTTTTACTCTCTTTTGAACTCAGCATTGCACCAACTACAGTGACTTGGAACTGTGCCATGTAAATCTTCTGGGGGTGGGGCAATCAGATTTAAGGTCCAGTATTCTCCCTGCCCTACCTTCTAGCTATGCTGTTGCCCTCAGCATGAACAGTTTGGACGTTGATCAGCAGGTAATGGGACTAGAGGTGAGTATTGGCATGAGTGTTGCGATTCGATACATGTCGCGATACTTGGGTCACGATACGATATTATCACGATATTGCAGTATCACTATATATTGCCATATTTTCCCCAGCTATCAAAATCAAATTATCAAATAAAACAGCAAGTGCTGTATATTTTTCGTCAGAAAATATTGATAAGGTATTATTATCCATGTTGTTTGGGGTTTTCTTCCACTGTGACTGCCTCAAATTCAGATTTGGTGCTGCACGCACAGTTAAAGGGCTCCACAGCGCTTTCTGCCAGAGTGGTGGTGCAGAGGTAGCCCATTTTCCCATCAATGTTTTATGTAACCATTTTTTTTTTTAAATCGATACTAAGAAGTGAAAGATCGATATTATATTGGGCAGCAAAATATCACGATATATCGCCAAAACGATTATTTCCCACACCCCTAAATGGGACAGATAGCTAGGTTTACTTGGCATGTACAACAGACAAAACGCATAAAGTAGCATTGTTTAATCTAAGGAACAATTGAAGTTTTGGCATGTACGGCAATCAGTGCTTTTTTTTTCTTTTTAAAAGTGTTCATTTTGTGAATTTATTTGCATTTTTTCTTTTTTAACTTATAATGTCCATTTATTCTTCCTTTCATTCTCCATCTGCAGTCATATGTTTGCAAACAGGGAAGCATACAGGCAAATAAATTTTGTTGCAAACCCTGTGAAATGATTTGTATAGTAATTGGTCTGGGTGTTTGCAAGAATATCCTTGGTGGAGGGTAGAGGACAATGAGGCTTGGATTCCAAAAAATGCTTAGAAATCATGTTGTATAACAGATTCCAATGAGATTTAAGCACTTAGGGCCTGATCTTCAGAGGATTTTTAGATCTTAAAACAAGTGCTAACAAGTTCATAAGCACAGAGCAGATCTTCAAAGAAGGTGCAAAATGATTTGTGTTTGCAATTAAGGAGATAGCTTGTGCGTTCACCGATATGCAGATCATTTTCTAATCACCAAACCGTTCAAATTGGTGGGTGGAGTATATGCAAATGTAAACATTTTCCATATGCAAAGTGATTGTCCAAATCAGACACTGAACTCTTGCAGGAGTTTTTGCTTTTTTTTGTACTCTTGAACGTGAGGTGCAAAGTACAAAGCAAAAATATTTGCAGTCATTGTTCACCCAAGGAGGCATTGCTACAAAACCAGATGATTGAGAGAGGTTCTGTGTGAATGTAAGCATATTTGGACCCTCAAAAAGAAAATACATCTAAAGGCTGGAGCACATAAAGCAGTTGGATGGCACACAATCTTTATACAACTAAACCAAATAAAAAACAAATCACTGAACTTTCTTATTGTGGCAAGTTTATAGAAAAGTAAGTATTATTTAGTATTAACTTTATACATGTACATACATACACATACATATATGTATCTATATATGTATAAATAAAATGAGAAATTGAGTATCTTTACTGCTAAAATAAGATAATTGAATATTATATACCTGAAATAAGAGGCTGAAGTAGTTTTTCCTTATTTTAAATGTAAATTGTTTTATTCAGTTGGCAAACCATCTCACTTACCTGCTCAATTCAAGAAAATTTAAGAAAAATTTATTTAGATTTCAATTTTTTGCAGTGTATTATAACTTCCCAACATGTATATCAAGCTCTTAACCAATTTGTGCATATCAAAATAACACTTACTACTTAATATGCCATTTTTGCCAATTTGTCTGAGGGCCAGATAAATTGCTGTGAGGGGCTGGATTGAATTGATACCTGTGCTTTAAGGGATTTCAATACCTCATTGTGTCTCTTTATGTGGACCAGACAGTAAACCAAATGTTCTAGACAAGATAGACACTCTTGAAGAACAAAACAAAACAAAAAAACTAAATCAACAGAAAATTAGTAATATATTTTCATTGCAGAAAAAAAGACAAGATATTGACACAATTGTGATAAAAATTCATTTAGGGTTAAGTAAAATCTAGTGATGATTAGTGCCAAGAGAATCTTAATGTTAATCAACCTGTCAGTAATTTGATCTTAAGAAATATGAAGTTCCTTTGTTTGCAGCGATTTAGATGTCAGAGCTTCAAGAGCATTTTTGTTTTTATCTGGAAAACTTTATATCTGCCACAAATAAGTTATTTCATTTTCAGCACATGTACATTTAAGTAAGACAAGTCTGTTTTGGCTGAATACCTTGAAAAGCTTAAAGATAACTAACATTATACATTTTAACATAAAGCAGTCTTTCTTTTATCTCAGATTTAATCTGCCTCTAAGCTATACTATAGAAGCTATGTTTCTATGAAATACAATTGCTCCAGGAACAGATCACTCCTTTTTGAATGAAATATTTTTTTAAGAAGCTATACTACTAAATTTATTACAGTATGTTTGACTCTTTTAAGTTTAGCTGGTATGTCACTAACACCCTATGCTTTTCGCTTAAAAAAACTTCCAAATCTTTGAAGTGTTGAAGTGACCAAATAAATAAAAATATGTCAAGACCATTGGGTAATCCTAAATCACAGGAAGCTATTACTGCACCACGTTTATGAACAAAAAATTAAGAAAGATAATAGGCCAAAATATTTGAGAAATAACTAATGCATTTACTGCAGATGTATTTCCGAAAGTATAAGTATGATTTTAGGTCAAAGACATAGTTAAAAAAGATTCAGACCATCATTTGCCAGAACTTGAGTTTTCTTTAGCTTCCTGCTAAATCACATCAAAACAGTGCAAACATGTTATTTTTATTGGGACTCCTTTGAAGAACTGGATTTTATTGCTTCATAGTGATTTGTCACAAAGGGCATTCTGATTTCTCAACAGTTCTTACCAATTAATCTTTAGCCCCTGTTGTGCTCAGTTGCTTTCTTCTCGATAGCCTACAGTCAAATTTTGTGTTTATTTTGTAAAAGGTCTTTGTACTCCATGGATGTTCATCAAATAAACAACCAACAAACCCTCAATATCCCAGAGCATTATTCCCATAAAGGTGCATAGGAGAAACAGTTGTAACCTTCAAGCACTATGATTTTAAGGCTTAAACACTCATAGTATCTTTAAGCTCAATAGAATGTAGCTAAGCTCTATACACATTTTCTGTAGAGAGTTTTGACACAATAGCTGTGGTTGCACAGACTCAATTCCTTGATTGGATTGAATGTGTTTGGATTAAAAGTAATCAAGCAACTTGAGTACAGTTTTATATGGGTTTAAAATAAAATAATCCAATCATGAAATGCCTTTACTTATAGATTGGTTTATTCAGAATAGAAGAACAGAATAGTAAAATCAGAAACAACTGCATAAGTGTTGAACTTCTTCCTATGCAAAAAAAAAGAAAAAAAAAAAAAAAAAAAAAAAACAGCAAAACCTTGGGTGTTTTGGTTTTAGCTGTTTAGAGCTCCCAAAAGGGACTTCCATCAGGTTTTAGTTTAAGTTCAAGTTTAGGCATTTTTCCTTTCCATATTTAAGCTACAGGCTCAGCAATTGAATGAGTGTTGGATGGATACTGATCAGAAAATGGATCTGTATAAACTACACCTCTCAGTTAGAGTACAAATTCTTTCTACATGAGCTAAACCAAAAACATAATATTCCAATTGGATTGTTTACATGGCTCATTTTAGAAAGGAGTTTTCATCAGCTTAATTAAGAGTAATATAACTTTATTTCACCCTCAGAGAGGGTAAAATTAAGATGAGAACACCTTGTCCCCACCTACATGAAAGACAAGATATACATATTTGTGCACTTGTACTGTCCTTCTAGAAACAACAAACAATACGTACCAGAAAACACCTATAAGATGACTTCCAATGATAACTTATTATCAATGGCTGTGATGTGAAGGACAACATATAAGACAACATAAAGAAAGATAACGAAGAAACCAAGGTCCAAAAGAGTTTTTTTTTGTGAGTCTCAAGAAAACGATAAGTCAAAAGGGGCAAAATAGATTTAAAAACAAAAATCCATAAAGCACACATACCTGCTGTGAAGTTGTAACTTGCTGAAAATCCCACCCCTTCCAGTTCTCCATCGGTTACAAATTTTATCCACAGGTATCGGCCGCTACTCCTAATATCGGGAGGGCTGTGCTGACCACAGTACCTCCCAAGCATTGGGGAAAAGCCAAATGGTCCATCGCGAACCTCAATGTTGTCAAATTTACATTCCCAGGAGGACTCGATTGAATAACTGTCCTCAAAGTGTAGATCAATGCACTGTCTTGGGGGAGCTGGAAACACATCAGAAACAATGTTGTATAAAATGTAATTATGTAGTTAATGTGGCTCTTGATTATTACTATTATACGTTTCAGTTAAAAACACATTTAAGGTCACTCAAGGACATTGCACATTGATAAAACCAATATTCTTATTGCTTAACCAACAAGGCTTAAAATTCAATACTAAGGGGTAATGAGATCTGGGAGCTCTTCCAATATTACCACATTAATGTATTAATGTTTTTCGTAAAAGCAGTCTCAGGAAGCAGTATTTAGATAAGCTATGGTTATTTGTTCTGAATGTAAAGGTGAGTTCTACAACACCAACAGCCTGTATCAACGTTTGAGGCTCTTATATAAACAGTAGTTCTTAAGTTGCCATACTGTATTGAAAGTCAGCAAACAAAGACTCTTCATCCAGTTGACTAAAAATACTCGGATAGAAAAGCATCAAAGAAAATCCTCAGCATAATTATATTGTATAAGATTTATTTTTAGTATGTGTAAGAAAAAGGAAACAGTGAAAACATACAAATACATTTTGATGCTAAGTATACTGTATATGTATAAGTTATATACTGTATATGTAAGATTGCTGCAACAGTACTTATGTTGGCATCTGCTGTTAGTGTTTTTTTTTTTTTTTAGCAATCTTGCCTGAATTATCTTTAGTTTAAAATCTAAAACTATTAGACTGATCAAACCTCTACTGATTGATTATGTTCTATGAAAAGGATAGCTAAATATTAATGAAATATTCCCTTATCTCATATTTCAGCTTAGTATTTTGTATCATATTTTTTGTCTCACAACACACTTATTCAGAATGCATTGATAGACCAGACTAAAGCTGAATAGTAGTTCTTTTTGGTAAAACATTTTATAACAAAAAATCAAGAAACCGATAGGAACAAATAGTACGCCAATCAAGCGTCTCATTATAAAAACCATTAGTATGCTCCATCAGCGGAAAATAAATAAATTTTTGTTTTCTACTGCAATGTGTGTAATGATTATATTCACCTTCAAGGATATACACACACTCTGTGTTTGGGGGGTATTTATTTGGATAATTGGGTGAGGTGAAGAGCCCTCCGTCTGCGTCTTTTACCCATGCTCCACACTGACCTGCAGGTTTCACTCCTGAATTGTTTTTCACTGAAGCAAAATACATACAAAAGAGATTATTCCTCAATGAATGAAGCTTTTCACAGAACAGAAATCAAGGGGTTAAACACAACACTTTTGATGTTGAGATTACCTGTAGCCATATCCTTTTTTGTTGCCCCAGAAAAGCCAAGCATGAGTAGACTTGCCACAACTGTAAGATTGGAAAGAGAAATGCATTTTTTATTGTTTAGTTTTATGTCTCTTTTTTTGTAGGTTTGAGTCAGCACAGTTTACATTCCTGATACTGTCACACATCAGCACTTTGGACATTTCTCCTCTATTCTTCACTGCACTGTCTTGATACAATAAAAAAACAAATGCATTTTCCTAATAAATAAATAAATAAATAAATAAAGCAAATGTGACAGAATTACTCCAAATATGTTGATCACATGAAAGTAACTTATATTTTTCATGCTCACAAATTGAGCATGTTCATTTAAATTTTAATAATTAAAATAAATAAAAATACTTAAAAATAAAACATTTTGATGTGCAAAAGGTCTGTTTCTCTGATATCTATTCTTTTACAAATTTGATTTAAAGATAATTTGACTTTCTGTCTACAAGACACTATTAAGAAAAGCATTTATATATATATATATATATATATACTTTGAAAATGTAAGAATGGGTAAGAAGCGCTTACCGTGAATGAAGCTGTGCCCATGTACCATGTCTGTTTCTTTCACAACCGACTTCAGACTCAACTAATTCCATTTAGATTAAGAAATTACTTGAAGAAAAAAAAAAAGGCGAAGAGTTGCTTTTTTTGTTTTTCTTTCTTGCCAATTCACGTTTTCCTACAACCTTCCACAAGGCAAAACACCTTAGAAATGTGTTTAGTGAGGGGAAAACTTACAATAATTAATCACCAGTTTCATATAAAACCAAAAACAGTTCCGATTTCCATCCAAACGTTTCTAATCCTCGTTGGTGCTTTTGATGCACTGAAAGGATTAATAGTCCCTTCATCAGCCCTTCTCTAATCGCTCCACCTTTGCGATCTTAGGGAGAAAAAAGCCTCGTTTGTCCTCTTTGGTCCCTTTATCAGGAGCGCGGATGTTTCAGAAGCACGCCAGAACGCGCAACACTCATCTCTGCGGCGTTTTCCTCACAGGAGCCTTTAGCGGTGCGTAAAATTCTCCAGGAGAATAGAAAAAATAAGTAAATGCGTTGTATATCCTACATATTACATGGAATTATGTGTTTGTTTAGTTTATTTCCTAAGGAGGCTGTCTATAGTGCTCCTCTCTGTATTGGCTTCTCTCAATTGGAGAGTCAGCAGAGGTACAAGCATGATTTCCCTCCTCCTTTCCTTTCTTTGCCCTCCTTCGATTGGCAACCGCGGTTTAAAGGTCCAGTGCGTCTCAAACATCTCGCTCCTTTTCACGCAGGCGATTTGAACTTCTACAGGATTGCGGGATCAGCTGCACGCGCGAAAGAAATTTTGAAATGAACAAAACAAGAACGATGAAAATTTACGCGCTGCAGAAGTGAGCCCTACCGGTGTATGTATCCTACAAAGACGCATGGATTTAATGCGGTAGATCAGTGTTTGGCACAAATATATGACTAAATAATATCCTTGATAAATAACAACGTCGTTATTCCAATCAAAACTGAAAGGGATACACACAGGGCCGGACTCAGGGCCCTAAAAACACTGAGATCAGGAGTCAGTCATTTTTAAGTGGGTTCAGCTGTGTGTTCCCCAGAATATATTTTTAATCCCATTATTTAAATCTGGCAATTTCAGAGTCTTAAGAAGCAATACATTTATGATTTCTGAATAGGCTAGTCGTTGCATTTTTCTGTTCATCTTTCCCTGCCAGCCATTTCAGTCATTATAAACTTGTAAACTTCATCTTTAGGTCATCTTTCGTTTGAAGCTTCTATCTAAGTTGTTAGAAGTGTGTCACAAACGACATTCCAGTATAAATGAAATAAGTTGCTTTATAAAATAGACACCCAAGCCATACTATATTATTATGTTGAAGATAGTACCTAATTTGTCCAGCTTTTGAACATATACATATACACAATATTTCAATTTGCATGCAATAAATATTTGACTTAAAGCATATCAGTACATAAATTAAAACACATTCAGTTCAGGCACAGTATCTTCCTTTTATAATATGGTTACTGCTCTACCTCAGTCACTGTCTTTACTGCTCCTCTCAGCCTTTTCCTCTCTGTACTGTTTTTCTTTAAATTAAGAAAATCAACTCTGTCAAATACAAAAATGATAGAAATGAAAACAATATCCCACTTCAGCATCAAGTTTTACTTTTCATTTCAACTTATGTTAACATAAAAGTAATTTAGTTTTGCTCGTTACAGAGCAACCCAATGTCAAAGTCCGTAATAGTGACAATAGATGAATAGTTTCACATATAAATATTAAATAAACAACATAAAATAAGCACATTTCAGCAATAATATAAAATTAATAAATATAAGAGTCTACAACAATACAGAAATTGTAGACAGATATACAGCATTTTGAGGTTTTTAAAGGACAATGGTGAGTCTTGAAGTAAGGGCAAGTTACCCCAGAAAATTATTTATTATTTTGAAAATTAACCGGATGCTTTTATTTTGTTTTTGTGCACAACTTCCTGTCCTGTGCAATCTGCTCCCTGTCGTCTTGGTGCATTGAGCTTCAGCACCCGGGAGATATATAAGAGAGTTTAGTGTCCTGAGAAACAAACACTGAATAAACGTTTAATTTTCAGTTCAAGACACTGCTAACATATCAATCATATAATGAATATTGATTCAACCAGTGAAAATTGACAGAAGATGAGACTTTATAGAGTGTTCAAGGCTTTATAGAGTGGAGCAAAACATAAGCCTTGTTTTGTTTTGAAAACATGCATATTTAACCGGACGAACGGGTCCACCCCTTTAGAATGGGGGTTGTTTGGGTTCTGTGTTAACCTGCAACACCTGATACTACTCTCTGCCTCTGAAAAATGCGTCTTTAGGGGGATTTGTTGACCTGGCTAAACAGGAAAGATGTTCTGGTCCCACGGGGTTGGGGGTTGCTATGATAGCGGGAAGGAATCAACTCTATCGCTGCAGTGTAGCCTTTTAAGGTGTAGATGTACAGCTTAGTGTTGTCCCGAGGAGGTAGCTCTCCTCTGTTGAGCCATGCACTGAACTGCATACACTAATCCACTCATATATGGTCAGGGGGTTTTGTCTTTAGGATGAACTAGTATCTGTTGTTGGGTAGTGGCGGCCTGGTGGTTAGGGCATAGAGCTTGGAATCCAGAGGTTCTGGGTTCGAGCCCCACTCCCGCAGACTGCCACTCTGGGTTCTGAGTAAGACCCTTAACCCCACACTGCTCCCTGGGAGTCCCAAGATGGCAGCCCACTGCTCCTCAAGGTGATGGGTTAAATGCAGAGATAAATATTTCCAATGTGAGGTTCAGTGGCCATATGGTGTCTTATGGAAATATTTGATGGTAATACAGGGTAAATAGGCTCTGGGGAGTGGGTCAGACAAAGTTCAAAAAACCCTTATAATGACAACAATGACAACAAAATTGAGTTAAGCCTTGTTGGGTGGTATGTCAGAACTGGGACCAAATCCTGGAAGCAGACCTGGGGTTGAGGATCATGAACAAGCTCCTGGTCAGGTTCCTCCTCATGGGTGGTATGTCAGAACTGGGACCAAATCCTGGAAGCAGACCTGGGGTTGAGGATCATGAACAAGCTCCTGGTCAGGTTCCTCCTCATGGGAGCGTGGTGTGTCAAGACATAAGGAGTTATGTGAGGACAGGTGAGGTGAGTTGACATCCGTACGTTGTGTTCAAAGGTGCCACATAATTTAGTAGGTCAGCCCTGTTCTGGTGTTCCTATAGCATGCCAAATGTTGAGTTGCCTTTTTGGAGAGGTAAAGAGCTTGGGTGGGCCTTCTTGTATCGTGTTTTGTGTTGGAGATCACCACCGTGGATGAGAGTTTTACATTTCATGCGGAGAGGTTACTCTCCCTAGGTAACCTGGTCAGGAGCAGTGTCAGAGGAGTGTCCTCTGTCTCCGCATTCCTTAAAACCACTCATAGCATTTAATTTCCTGATTCAGTCAGGAGAGTTCTGTCATAGTTTTGTGCAATCACAAAAAAAAAAAAAAAAAAAAAATAGTCAGTATGTTCATTTGACACATAAGCTGTAAAAACCACAGACATGGTTTGTCGGTTTGACATGCAAATTATTATTGCGCTCTCATCCAGTCGATGAGGGAAAAGCATTTATTTGCAGAAACTTAAATATTCGTCGCGATATGTGGGATACCGGATATAGATGTAATTTCCTATTCAAAACGTTTCATACTCACTGGCCCCTGTGATCCCACCTCACCAGGGGATTTGTTGTTCTCACCGGGATGTTATTCACTACCTCTGGAACAAGCAGTTCTGTAAACCAAAACACTTTGTACACAAAATCATTAGATTTAACAAGATTTGTCTAAAGATTTTCAAAATTAAAACTTAAACTAGGTCCATTATAGATGGCTATCAAAGTATTAACACATATTTCTATCTTTTTATCACAAATTAATTCAAATTAGCTTCTTTACCTTTGTGTTTGTATTTGTAATTGGATGCAATACGTCAAAGCCAACTACAATAGAATACACTACCCCCATTCTCAGAGTTTTATGTACAAGTGTTATAAAACCTCCAAAGATAAATACAGAAAAGTATGCAGTTTTGGAATAAAAACTTTGTTGAAAAATCATAACAGCTTTCATCGTCATCTGCATGGTTAAACAGGGAAAATGCAATAGAAATAAGTCACTTTAAGATGCTCAGCTTTCACAAAAAGCAGAAAATTTCAAATAAGTTGCTTTGATTCTCAACGCAGTCCCTTTGAGATTTATCATAAAACATTTAACTAATCTTGAATTTTGCTGCAACTCAGCCTTGGGCTTGCATGATCTCTACGTTAAAAGAAGGGACCTAAAGACTTCTCTATTGAAAGTGCAGTCACTCTTGTACCTGATGACAAAGCTGATCAGAGGGTGCTCAGGGACAAGGCAGGGGATGTGGCTCCCAAAAATAGTTTTGGCACTCAAGAGACAATATCCATCTTCTTATACTCCTGCTGCAGAGACAGCATAGGGCCCAGTCTCCCTTTGCACATTCTGGTTGGCTGGAAATTTTTATAGGAGTAAAAAAACTTTCCACACCTACATTTAAACTATAAACTTAATTTTTAAATGTTATTCTTTAATTGTAAATGGTAAAAGGCCTGTACTTATTGTAGCATTCTCAGTTTTATGAGGCCAGCCAACT
Source organism: Cyprinodon variegatus (assembly GCF_000732505.1). NCBI lineage: Eukaryota > Metazoa > Chordata > Actinopteri > Cyprinodontiformes > Cyprinodontidae > Cyprinodon > Cyprinodon variegatus. The sequence goes on from NW_015150818.1 coordinate 54,652, forward strand.
CATTGTAGAACAACTTCAGCCCCAGAAAATTCAACTTCAGCTGTTTTTATTTTGCTTCTCCATAACATAAATTTTTTTTTTTTGGAAGTACCCTGGTGCTTCCTGTTGGGCACTACACAATAAAACAAAACAGTTTATACAGAATAAACCACATTTATATAGCACCTTTTCAAGTCAGGGGACTCCAAAACGCGTTACAATACATTGATAAGACTATTAACTGATTATCAGTTAAAACTTATTTTATTTGGAACATTTTTGTCAAGTCAAATGCATTGAGTTAATGTAACATATTCATTTTTTTTGTACATTTTATTTAAGCCTAAGTATTGATCTGAATTATTTATGTATTATTTAAGCATTATAAACATTTTTTTTTATAAAGATCTAGCCTGGCCAGTCAGTCTAGTAGGAATCAAAACTCTTGGGCCTTAAAAAAAGGCAGATCAATCACAGAGCGAGAGGAGGAACAATAATGAAAAGTCTAATATCTGTAATGATAACAGTCAAGATGCAGCTACAACACAGTATTTTATTGATACCCTTTATTTTATTCCAAAACACCTCTTTATATCATTAAAATATCAACAACCTGCTGCTTTAAGAGCTTTTCGTTCTTTCAATTTTTAAAAACATGTTTTTGCATCTATTTAAATGGTTCTAAACTAACTTCTGCTGACTCTGTCCCTCCTTTGAAATAAAGCTCTACTTCTGTATCATAAAGAACAAATAAATTTGATTGTGCAGATTTCAATAAGACCCAATTGGCAATGAGTGTGTGGCAAGCTCTGCAACACCATGAGTGAGGCTATTATTATATTCAAGCAAGACTGTCCAATGTTGCAGGGTGAGAAATTCCAATATGATAAAACTAAAAAGTTGAGTAATGGAGCATCTTTGATGCTAACAGTTGTTATAGTATCCCAGGAATTGCAACTTAGCAATTTAAGTTAATGTTTAAATGGCTTAAGGCAGTGTCCGCAAATAATTTGAGTTCAATTTTTAAATTAAACAGCATAGTGCAGAAAGAACTATGAAAACCAATTAACCTACAACTGTACAACTCAGCTACATTGCATTTATCTAACTTATTAGTTTTCAATTAAGTACACTACAGTTTGTAGTTGTTGCGTGACAAAATTTGAAGAAGTTTAATACTTCAAATAGATTGCTTAGCTTGTTTTGTTTTTTTTACATTTTTGCTTGGTCACTTAAATTAAGGTTAAGGTATGAGGACAATGTTAATAAGATGTTATTTTATTTAGTAGGCCTACTGAGATTATTGATATTACAGAATCCAAGCATAAGCATAAACACAAATGGGATATGAAGTTTAACTCTGCCTCTGATTTGTGATAACATTGTATAGATTACTTTCCTTAGCAGCTGCATCACACTTGTATACGGGCAAGAAAATAATAATGTCCTTTTGCTCATCTGATGAAAACATTTTCTGTTTTTTTTGTGTTTCATGTACACCAACACCTTATAAGCTGTTCTAAATATTGAAATGTCTGGTTATAACTTCCAGTATTTTCTTTTTCTTTAAGAAAATAGTTGAACTATTTACATCTCTTTTCAATTAGTTTTCTAATGTCCCTACTTTGGTCCAACTCATCTGTCAATCACTGCATTTTTATTCATCCAGCAATTATCTCCACTAAAGAAGGGCAGCTGCATAATTTCTACCTTAGTATTGGCTTAATTGTTGTGCATCATTTCTGCTCTAGTTATAGCTTTGGGAGGGATTTACTGTGCCATTGTATGCCCATTTTTCAGCATCCTGTCCATTAATTTTGGCAAGGGGAAGGCAGGGATTTTTCAAACCATTTGGGCTAACATGCCCTCTGCAAATCTGTTCGCTGTAGGAATTCCCATTCCCCTTGGTTAAACTAACTGTGTAATTTGTCAATTGACCTCATTAGTCATGTAGGCAGGGTGCCATGAACACCATGGAGTGACACTTTATGAGATCCAATAACACAGGAGAAGGTATGCACATAAGGCCTTTGTAATGTAGTGTTGAAGCCTCTTGAAGTTGGAGCCCAGTTGTTGACTGAAATGAAAGGCCAACTACCATAAGGCCAACACCCAGTCAACAGAAGCAATCCATGCATGTGGGACCCCCCACTGCTGTGATTGTCACATGTCATGATGGGTAATCTGAGCTAGCCCAAAATGCAGAACACAAACGGAGGCTGATGAAAAGTTTAACAATGTTTATTGAAACATAAGCACATGAATATTGCACTGGAACAGGTTCTGGCCAGGGGGCAGGTTCACTGGAGTCTGCAAGGATGATAGTTCAGTTAGCTCAGGGGCCGGAAAGTTATGAGTCAGAGGGTTTGCTGATGAATACCTTGAAGGCGTCAGGGTTTCTCTTTGAGAGAGGAACTGTTGGATCCTGAGACTGTTTGGTTCAGCAGAGTTCAATAACCGCTTCAGCGTCTTACTTCTGACTTTGAGGGTAGACCTTGGTTTTGGTTTCCAGCTGTTAGCCAAGAGCTGCAGGGGAATCCAGAGAAGGGTCTTCAGGTTTGGCTCACGAGGGCAGGCTCGGCAGGTTAAGCTCATCCAGAGCTTCAAGGAGTACAGGATTCCTGTGAGACAGAGACAAGGAAGAATTAGAATCTTATCTCAACAGAGATAGCAAAGATTCTCAGGTTTTACTAGGCTCAGGTGCTAACCAAACTAGATCAACACTGCGGCGTTGAGGCAAGGTCTGAAGGCAGGTTATATACTGGAGGATCCTCTAATGACGAGATGCGCCACAGGTGTGTTGAGGGCTCAGCTCAGGAGGATCCACGGCGCACTCTGCTGGAGAAAGGTGGTACAGCTCCAGATCCCAACATCACATCATTCATATATTTGACACAGCACCTCAGCTATTTTACATGTTTTGGTGATTTTACTATATTTTCTTGAAACATTCCAACATTTTTTTAATAACTTTAATTTCTACAACCTAAAGCTTCATTATCTCATTATGCTACATGTGTTAAAAGCAAATTAATCTACTTCAGTAAAAAGCACTTAAACAATCATGCTGAAAAATTTCAAACATTTAAAGATTGACGGAATTGTTAACACTTGTTCTTAAACTCATACCTATTACTTATATTTAAAGGGAATCTCTAGGGGTGAGTTCAGACCGGGCGTGTTGTCCACTGCGAGTGCAGTGGATTCAAATAGCATTCCTATACATACAAACTGCATGGGGAAGTAGAAAGCAGATAACACCTCAGTGCTATTAGATAGAACTGAGGTGTTGACAAACAGGAGCACTGCATTGACAGAGAGGAGCGGTGGTTGCTGAAGTTGAAACAAGCCGAACTTTTCAGTGAAATCATAATACAGCAAACAATCAGGGACTGGTTGAAGAAGAAACTTTTTTCACTTGAAACAGAATAATTAATGACATAATAAAATATAGGTGATTAATGTTAAGATAGGTAGCCATTCTATGGGACAGGTACTGATTGACTGTGCAGTTTTCTATAATGTGCTCTCACTGATATCAAGTTCTGTTAAAGAGCTGTTAAAGAAGTCTTTGTAACGCTGCAAATGTGAGGATGGATAATGTTGTGGATAAGGATGCATGTCATGGATTGTGAAGTGAAATGGTAGCGCTAATAATGATAACCTGCTGAATATGAAAGGACATCTACAAAGGTCTAAGAACGCACCCCTTAAAGATATTTAATTCTCTGTGAATGAAATTCACTCATTCTATAATTGCATCATTTTCTAAAGGAAATGCTATTTTTGTGTTTTTAACACCTAATGTCTCTAACAGACCTATTGGCCGATTTTTTTTTTTACTGTTCGCACAGAACTATTGTCAAAACTTTCCTGACTAAATCAGGAATTGAAACAATGTGATTGGCTTTAGGGAGGGTGGAGACAGGGAACACTGATTTTATTGTGGAAAACCTGCTCCCAACCAGATAACAAAGATGGCAAAGGCACCGTGCAGCGGAGGAGGAGTTACATGACCAACTGGGAGCAAAAACCAATGATCATCTGCCCGTACAGTAGGTTAACTGAGTTCGCTATAAAGTCCACTATATAGGTCCCGCTATATACCGGTAGTTACTGAGGGATTTAGGCATTAGGACGGATGTTTGGGGACAGTAAGCTTGTATGAGCTATGAAATCAGCAACTTTTGAGCAGAACGTGCACGAGGAGAAATGGGCTCATGCATGCTCTCACAGACATTTAACAGGCCTTCCCTCTTGGGGGCAGGTACAGGGTTGTGCATGTGGTTTTTTTTTAAAAGTTGGGGGGGTTTTTTTTTTTTTTAATTGTGAAAATCTTCCACAATATCTTTAATCAATTTAGAGTTGAGGGTTTGAGTCTAAATTTGTTAAACCTGCTTTGTGAAAAACGCTTCTGATGTGCAGCATACTTGCCCATCAGGGAAAAAACACCAGTGTGTATTTTTTTCCATTTAAAAAAAAAAAAGAAACCCTTTATTTAAGTGGTATCAGACACTGTTTACACTTCAACCTGATAAAGACATAATACCCCCTTTAGATTGATTATAGCACTATTTTTATTGTGCAAACCATCTGTGTAGGAGTACATTCTCTCAATTTTACGAAGTAGATTTTAGATTCAATAGTATGGCATTCTAGCTATTAAGCCTTTTGCTCTTATCTCATCACTGCGGCACTAATACAAATGCTGGAATACTTGGAGAGGAGCAGATTTAGAGCCGAGGCGGAAAATAACAGAAGATGTGGGGAACAGGGTAGGGGGAAGAAGAGCAGGATAGAGGAGAATGGAAGAAAGGTAAGGAGAAAAGAGAGATGATTAATGATGGTGGCGGAAAAGATGGCCAAGGTGGTTTTTGAAATTAACAGAGCCTTAGCCAGCAGAGGACTGTAGGGAATAGAAGGCACTCAGGCTCATACCAACACTGACCCATCTACTGGGGAAGGACCTGTTGTAAAAACACATTAGTTGGGTAGAATGTAACCAATAGTATTCTATAATATAAATATAAAAAAGAATATAAAATGTGAATCAAAAATTGTAGCATGCATCTTGAGTTATTTAAAGTGGATAAGAATTATGGTTAAGAGAGGAATATATATCACTATAAGATATCATTATTGCTCAAGACAAAGCCAAAATTAATTTTAATTTGTGTAATTTAAAGAATATAATGGAGAAGCTTACCAGGACATGCAGTGCATTCATTTGCACCCAATAGCCAATGTGAATCATAAAAAAGCCTAAAACATGCTTTATGCACAAATGGTTGTTCCTGGATGAGAAGGTGAAAATAGAGCTACCAAATTCCACCTCTCTATAAGTTTTAATTCATGAATTTTAGAATTTTTCTGTAAACTGTATGTGAGTTGTATAACATCAAAAGTTGATAAAACTGCAGACTCACAAAAAGCATTGGTTATCTGCTTTCTACTAACAAATATGTTTGACGTTTGTCTGTTTTTTCCACATCTATAATGCCCTTTTCAGTCTCTCTGTCTATTACTGCAAATTTTAATAGAAAAAGAATCAGCAAAAGTATCTACTGTAACTTTCTTTTGCCAAGCTTAATTCTAGCAGAGCATTGGTATTACAGTACTGATAAGAAGAGTGGAACTTCACAGGTGGGAAGAATGAGTAATAATAAAGACAGGAGCAGAATTGGATGTAAAAAAAAAACACTTACTTTTCCAGAATCATGACAATCTAGACAAAACATCTTCAAGTATAATATAAAAAAGGGTTTTTACACACATACTCTACATTTCTCTAAATATTATATTGTTTTACATTTCTTAATTTTATTGTAATACTGATTCACCAGTTATCCAAGTAATTTTTACCCTGAAGAGCACAGAACCTTGTGGAGCCTTTAAAAATTACTTTTGCTCTAGTTTAATGGGAAAGGTTATATGTTAATTTTGATTAAGTCTGTCTTTTTTCCTCCATCCTTCATTCCATCAACTCAGAGCCCATGAGAAAACAGTAGCCTTTGTGGCCTATGAGCTGTCTGCTTATGTCAATTAGGAATTTAATTAGAGATGAATGTGCCGCATGCTGACGGCTGATAGACAGGCCAGGTCACAGCTGGGGTTGTGTGCTTATATGTAGGTCTTATGTCAAAAGTTTCTAATTATGCATTCAGTCATGGACAACCTTTTACGGCTTACTTGTCCAATTCAACGCTGGCGGCAGAGAGAATTAACAAGCCCAGGGCATTGCCGGCTACAGTACTACTCCAGGCCTTGTCTGTTCAAAGTTAAAGTCCCACTTTCTAGCTGAGCCTTAAGTGTTATCTAAGCTAACCCATCTTGTTGCAATGTTGTATTTTTAATGCTTTAGTGACTCATTGTACTTATCCACATTGAGCTGAATGAAAAAACACTGTTTTAATTGCATTAAAAAAAAAAATGCATTATTTACTATTCACATATACCTGATGTTGTTTTGACTGGACATCCCTGGATGCATTTATACAGGTCCTTCTCAAAATATTAGCATATTGTGATAAAGTTCATTATTTTCAATAATATAATGATAAAACTTAAACATTCATATATTTTAGATTCATTGCACACATTTCAGGTCTTTTATTGTCTTAATATGGGTGATTTTGGCATACAGCTAATTAAAACCCAAAATTCCTATCTCACAAAATTAGCACATTTCATCCGACCAAGAAAAGAAAAGTGTTTTTAATAATAATAATAAAAAAGGAAACCTTCAAATAATTATGTACAGTTATGCACTTAATACTTGGTCAGGAATCCTTTTGGAAAAATGACTGCTTCAATGCGGCGTGGCATGTAGGCAATCGGCCTGTGGCACTGCTGAGGTGTTATGGAGGCCCAGGATGCTTCAATAGCGGCCTTTAGCTCATCCAGAGTGTGTGGTCTTGTGTCTCTCAACTTTCTCTTCACAATATCCCACAGATTCTCTATGGGGTTCAGGTCAGGATAGTTGGCAAGCCAATTGAGCACAGTGATACCATGGTCAGTAAAACATTTACCAATGGTTTTGGCACTGTGAGCAGGTGCCAGGTCGTGCTGAAAAATGAAACTTTCATCGTCATAAAGCTTTTCAGCAGATGGAAGAAGGAAGTGCTCTAAAATCTCCTGATGGCTATCACAAAACTATCATTTGTATTACCTATTTATTTACCATAATTATGTAAAAGGAAAATGGAAGTTAGGGTTGTTATTTAACCAATAAAATTCCAATGTGAAACAGCTACTGAAATGAGAATATAGAAAGTGTTTCTGATTACATTAACTTTCTGATTTAAAAGCAAAACATTGAAAAAAAATCCAAAAACAGTTTAGGTGAACATTATCTTATTGATTTTTTTTTCAGGATTCCCTACTTTTCTGTCAGATTACTCCGAGAGAAAGTACTTTACCTGTCCCATTATCAGGATGTGTTTCAGACAGGAAGATCATTGGTAGTTAATCATCATCTCCTACTTTTCCTTCATCAATGAGGTCACTTTTTTCTGTTTTCTAAGTAATTAATCCGATTGTGGAGCTGGTGAGTTAAAGATAAACTGTACTGGTTTAAAACTCTATGGTATTTTTAAGATTATACTTGCCAGCATCATCCTACTGTTAATCTGGATTTATAGGATAATGCTTGCAAGGTGTCCATTATCAGAAATAAATGGATGATGTGGAAGCAGAACCCGTGATCTACTTTACAAAAATTTCTCAGCAACCTGCACAGCTGGATGCTGTGTTTCCCCAGGGACTCATGGTCCTTCCCCATCCGCCTTGGCTGAGTTTTCCAATAAAACTTCTCCCTTCAGTTTGTGTCCGTGCCTGATTCTGCTTATGGGTCAGAAAGGTTCAGCCAGACACAACAGAATCATCAGGCCCGTTTTAGTAACCGTTTTAGGGGTTTGTTAACCTCTTCCCAACCAGCCTGTGTGCCAGGTTTCAGGCTGATCCTCCCACCACTACACTGTCCACAGAAGAACCCATGCATATTGGGCGTACCCGTCTGTCTGTTAAGGAAAGACGCCGTTTGGATTCATGGGCATGCCTATATTATGGCCAGGTAGGTATGGGAATTCTGGTGGGTGTGTGCAACCAAACTGCCTCCTGTTTCATCCTTCCAATCTCTCTTCTTCTGAGAGAGAAGGGAGAGTTGAGTCTTGGAGCTCCCATTGTGTATCAACCTGTCTCTGTTCTGCCCATGTTAGACCTAGCCCAGCTAACATGAAGTCAGAAGTAACTGTAGACTTAACGTTCCTTCTGTATATCATGATTTAAAACTGGTCTTAAATGATTTAAAACTCTCTCTTCCTCCCCACCGCCCTTACAATTGCTCAATAGAGTTATATCCTGGAGCCACCTTGCCCTCCAGTCATTTGTACAACCTCTCAAAGTCTGAGAGGAAATGCATGGAGAAGTATATTAATGAGTCACTTGCTCCAGACATAATTCGTCATTCTACTTCCCTGTTGAGGGCTGGGTTTTTCTTCGTATCAAATAAAGATTGGTCTCTCCGGCCCTGTATTGATTACAGAGGACTCAATCAAATTACAATTAAGAACAAATATCCTCTCCCTCTTCTAACCTCAGCTTTTGAACCAGTCCATGGTTCGAAGATTTTCTCCAAACTAGACCTCCATAATGCCTGCCATCTGGTTAGAATATGTGCAGATGATGAATAGAAGACTGCCTTTAAAATGCCTGTGGGTCATTTTGAATATTTAGTTATGCTTTTTGGCCTAACCAATGCCCCTGTTGTGGTTCCAGTTTGTGGGGTTAGTTTGTTTTCTTTTTCAGTTCCACCATTCGTCCACTAGATGGTGCCATCTGATTACTTCTGTCTTGGAGGGCTTGCCTACACGTCTCAACTACCCACACCTGCAACAAATCTTTCATCACCTCAGAGGAGTATATGAGCAGCTGACTGTCATCACCTCTTCGCCAGAGTGTTTGCCTGTTTTGGGTACTCTAGCCCCTCTGAGCATTTGCTGAGTCTACCTCTGAACTTTACTAGTGAATTCATGCTCTTACTTCTTCTTTTTTCTTGTGAATCTTAGGCAGGGAACCTTCAGATCCTCTGGGATTTTTCAAGTCCTTCCAGCCCTAGAAGAAAACCTCTTGAGACGTTGAGAGTGCCACAACTTACCTCTTCTGAGCTTCAACCTCATCAAAGCTTTCAGTTGACAGTCTGCTCTGCTGCTCCTCTGTGCCACCTTAAACTTACCTCTCCGCCGTCCAAGGACTCATCCACCTTCTACCAGCCAAGGCCTCCACAAACTGGAACCTCTGACAACCCTCAAACTCAGGCTGCTAGTTCAAGTAAGAACAGTTCATCAGGCTTCTGCATTTTTTCCCCCACCAACTATGAACTCACCTTATCACTCTTTCCTTATGTGCAGTTGCACCTGGATTCCTGGCCGCAGGACCCACCAACCTGAGATAACCCTGTTTCTGTTTTTGTTTGTTTAAGTAAGTAGTTAATTATGTTCTTAGGGATTTCATAAATGACTTAGTTTTTGTCTACCTCATGACATTCTGATTTTTTTTTCTAGGACATCTGGGGAACATACATGTCCATCTGGTTTTGCAACGTCTGATGGAGAACAGACTTTTTTGTCAAGGCAGAGAAATGTGTGTTTCATGCTTCTTCAATTTCCTTCCTGGGAGTCTTATACTCAGGACTGGGGAGGTGAAAGCTGATCCACACAAGGTCCATAGAGTTTTAGAGTAGCCAGTCCCCACTAAAAGGAAACATCTTCAGCGTTTTCTTGGGTTTTCAAAATTCTACTGGTGGTTCATAAAGAACTACAGCCAAACAGCTGCCCCGCTAGCTAGCCTAACTTCACCAAGAAACTGTTTACATGGGCACCTGAGGCAGATCGGGCCTTTCAGGAGCTTAAGAACAAGTTTGTTAATGCACCCGTGCTAGGCCAACCAGACCCATCCAAGCAATTAATTTTGGAGGTTGATGCCTCTGACTCAGGTTTTGGTGCGGTGCTGTCTCAGATCTCTACAGAAGATGACAAGTTACATCCCTGTGCCTTCTTTTCCCGACCTCTTTCCCCTTCGGAGAGGAACTATGATGAAGGGGACATAGAACTCTTAGCTATAAAGCTGGCCATAGAGGAGTGGTGCCACTAATTGAAGGAACAGATTTACCTATTATTTTTGGACTGACCACAAAAACTTGTCCTATTTACAAGAGTTGAAAGGCCTGAATCCTACACAGGATCTTTCATCACTAATTTTGTTCACTTGTTTAAAACCTCCATCCTGTATTGTTGGCACTGTTACCTGGTACATACCAGACCTTGTTTGTGCAGCCCAGCGCCAAGAACCTGATCTTAGCATCGGTCCTCCAAATCTTACCTATGGTCCCACATCTGTCTGCTTCTGTGTCACTCACTGGGTGCACACAGCCAAGTTCTCCTGTCATCCAGGAGTTGACAGAAACATAAGTCTTCTGAGACATACTGTACATTTTGGTGGCCATCTTTGAACCGGAATGTTAAGGAATATGTCCTTGCTTGCTATGTCTGTGCCCGGAATAAATCATTCAGTCAGTGGGCGTCTTCAACCTCTGCCAATACCTGAGCTGCCATGGTCCCACATTTCTCTAGATATTATTACAGGGTTGCCTCTCTCCAGTGGTTTCACCACCATTTGTGCTATCATTGACAGATTCTCTTAGACCTGCAACCTTGTTCCGTTAAGAAAATTCCCATCTTTACTTTAAATGGCTCAGCTTCTCATAAAACATGTGTTCTGATTACACGGCATCTCTCAGGAGACTCTCTCAGATACATTTACTTCTTGGGTTAGAAGAGTGTTTTGCACTAGAGCTAAAGTTCTACTCTGCTTGGGTTTTCACCCATAGACTAATGGTCAGACAGAATGTCTGAATCAAGAAGTAGAGGCTGCTCTACGTTGCCTTTCTTTGTCCAACCCAACTACATGGAGTTCCCTGTTGCCTTGGATTGAGTACTCTCACAACAGTCATGTATCTTCTGCTATTGGGGAACGGCAGGCTTCAGTTACATCTGTCCAACATACTATTCGGTGCTGGAAACATATTTAGGAACAGACTAGGAGAGCCCTTCATCAGACTGCAGAACAGAATCGGTGCTATACGGACTGCAAACAAGCTCCTGTTCCGGCCTTCTGCTCCGGAGACAAGGTATAGCTTTCCACCAAAGACTTTCAGATAAAATCTGCTAACAAGAAGATTTCACCCAAATTTACTGGCCCCTATGATGTGGAATCCGTTTAAGGCCCTTATTCAGTTCGTATAAGACTGCCAAGGAGTCTCAAGATCCATCCCATTTTTCATGTTTCTTTGATTAAGCCCATCAGATCTAGCCACCTGTGCCCTCTTATTGAGAAACCTCCTTCCCCCTGGACATTGGTGGGCACCCTACCTACACTGTTAGGAGGGTGCTGGATTTCTGTCAGTGCGGCGGAGGTTTCCAGTACCTGGTAGACTGGGAGGGTTACGGCCCAGAGGATCGTTCCTGGGTTTCTCGTTCCCTTATCCTGGACCCTGACCTCATTAGAGACTTTGAAGATTTTTGTCCTGGTCCCAGTGGACCGCAAAGGGCCGGTCGTAATGTAATAATCAGGTTATTTGACCTGTTGGTTTATTTGTCGGTTCCAAATCCAACTCCAGCATTCAATGTCATTGTGTACTTGGGCAAGACACTTCACCTGCATTCCCTACTGATGGTGGTCAGAATGCCCTGTAGCGCATTGTATGGCAGTCTTGCTTCTGCAGTGAGCCAAAGGGAAGCTGTGGCTACAATGTAGCTTGCCACCATCAGTGTGTGAGTATGTGAATGGGTGAATGATTGAATGTAGTGTAATCTTTGATCAACTCTCCTGATAGTAAAAAGTGCTATATAAGTACTGTCCATTTCCCATTTTCACCATATATGGGCGTCAGATAAAACATTTTAACAGACATCCTGCAGCCACTCAAAATCAACTATTCACACAGACCATGGCCGAAATTATATTAAAACATAGAAAATCATCTACTGCTGGAGAAATATTTAATAACTTTTCAAATCATTACAAGTATCACTGTATTTAATTCTAGCTTTCCAGACTTTTAGATTAGGTTAGTTTCGCCAATTACCTCTTTTTCGTTGATTGGTTTAATCTCTCAATGGCAGGTCTATAAAACAACATCCCATTCTTCAATTTATGCCAGCCACAGGGCTCTACTTTCTCGCTGGTCAGATCAGCATACAATTACTTTTTATCAAATCTATATAAATTCAGAGTCACAATATAAACCACAACAAATTATTTCTATGATTCTAAACATGAAAACAAAATCTAACCAAATTCCAATTCCTGCACAAATGTTTTTTACTACTACTTATTTCAACTGAAGATTGACTGATATGGTTTTAGCTATAGATGCTTCATCTCTCAACATCCCGGAACCTTCGATCATGCTTGGCTGTTTCTACATCCAAGAAATAGCAGTATAATCAAAGCTAATTTTCTTTTTAAAAGCTACAATTTTTGGTAGTGTGTACACTGCTGCTAAAATTCAATGTGGGGATATTTTTCTGTTGCGCATATAAGCACATGCGTATTAGAAAAATGTATGCCAATCTGAAAGTGTATGCTGTTTTGACAGAAAACCGGCTCCTCCAGGGTTGAGGGCAGATCATGTTTGAGTGCGGAATAAACAGCTGATTAATGCACAGCATTCTCATGAAATAGGTGCATTTTAGAGCATATTTAATGGAGTTTGATTACTACATTTATGAAGCTTGAAGCTAAACAATGCATATTTTAGCAATCATTTTATGAAATTTGCAGTGGAGGTTATGCCTCCATAATATTCAATAAGAAATTGTTACTGATAGAATGAACTGGTGCAGTGATGTTTGCAACTCCTCTGCATAATGCAATCTGGTAAATAAAGGAACTCCTACATATTTCTGTCTCTTGAACTAAGGTATACACAGTTAGTGCACTGTCATTTTATGAAAATGTGACAAGAATAGTGCAAGCATCATTCATAATGAAAACATGATCCAAGGATTGCATACGTATTAAAATACATAACCATTCTCAATTTGGCAGGTTGAACACCTTTCGTCTTTCAGAGGATCTTTACAACTCTTATAAAATAGATACATATATACCATTACATTTATCCAGATTTGACATTTACTGAAGAGATACTTGTAATTATTTTTCTGAAGTGCAACTAATGGCAAGAAAAAGAATTTCCCTTACAGACGGAGGCCAGTTCCATTTCCGGCTTGAATATGTTTATTCACTTCTGGGGACTGTTTGGCTGTAATCAGCTTGCATAAATCTCTTTGATGATAGCCACAAGAACATCTGCTGGAGCAATAAAAAAATTGAGGGAGGTAATAAAATGTCTGGGTGAACATATGCTAATGGAAATGTGGTCTTCTCTGAAGTTTGTCACACTCCTCAACTTTCCGTGACAGTGTGAGCAGGCTATGCAAGTATAAAAGTCAAGTTTTGGTTCATTGAATCTAACACAGCTAATGCTGTTATTCCTGCTTTTGAAGGATGATAATCACCTCACAGACAGGGTGAGCTGTGTAAGTTGAGGTGGTAAAGGTTTCTGTTAATGCTGAGACAGCTTTGCCCTTCGGTAGTTTTGTTTCCTTTACTCCCTATTTACAGTGAGAGGCACAGAGGCATGCACAGTTCTGCTGTAATATCAACAATATTTTACCTTTTCCTACAAAAGCAGGGTCGAGAGGGACAGGGTTGGTAAGTTACTGTCTGCTGAGGAGTTTGTGTTTACTATAGTACAGAGATGGCAAAAGTACTCACTTTCCGTACTTGAGTAAAAGTACAGATACTTGTGTTAAAAAATACTCTGGTAAAAGTGGAAGTACTG